>NC_068981.1:168655574-168656172 GCF_001194135.2 Octopus bimaculoides
TATATATATATATATATATATATATATCTTTTAAATTTGTTTATGGGAAACGTTTTGCATATGCAAATAAAGCTCCTATTCTATTATGCCAGCCACAGTCTAATGATGCTGATTGGTGAACCAGTTCTTTTGGGTTGCATCGAGCTGTACTGATTTAATGCAGGATATATAATATATATATATAAAGTTATATGTCACATTGCATGCAGTACTGGACTTGTTTTCTCTGAAGAAATTTGAGAAAGCACCGACAGATCATTCCACTGTATCTTTTCTTTCCTTTCCTTCCCTCCTCCCTCACACACACACACACCAAAGTAACTGGTTGAAGACTTTGTCTTAGATTTGTCTCCTAGCAATATAAGAAGGTTATGAGAAACTACTTCACATTTCAAATGCTTGTGTTAAAGTTCTGCTGTTTTGATCTTCGATATTCTGGCAGATCATTAGTGTTAGACAGTTTTCATCTGATTCTATTTTAGTGGATACTGTATTAAAAATAAAACGGTGGTGATATTATTATTATTATTATTATTATTATTATTATTATTATTATTATTATTATTATTATTATTATTATTATTATTATTATTATTAT
>NC_068981.1:168657187-168657778 GCF_001194135.2 Octopus bimaculoides
TATTGTATGTTTTCACTCTACTACCGAGATCGCAGCTCTGGGTATGTGCTGAGGTTTATTAATAATAATAATAATAATAATAATAATAATAATAATCAAAAATAAATAATAAATAAATAAAAGTTGAAATGTTACTACAAAACTCAGGTGTTGAATATTAGATATTTTAGTAATTTTTAATGAGGAATTTAATTAAAACAAATTAGTTTATGTTATCTTAGTATTTTAGAAGAATAATCTTTCTGATACACTCGTGTATATATGTGTGTATTTGTACTTCTGCATGAGTTTGGTGTATATACATTATAAGTAATGTGTGTGTGTGTGGTGTGTGAAAATTTAAGTATACTCTTAAGATTTTGGTTAACACATGTGTATGTGCATTGCTTTAAGTGTATGTATGACCTTGCTTGAGATGTGTGTGTACAAATATGTATTTCAGTGTGTGTTTGAAAGAAATTTAAAAATTTTGTTTGATATATTTGTGTGTATTTGAACTTCAATTTTTGTTATAGTGTTTCTCTTTAATCTTCAGCCAATTAACTTGTTTAAGAGATTTCTATTTGAATTAACGGCCTACCCCCCCCCCCC
>NC_068981.1:168657974-168671476 GCF_001194135.2 Octopus bimaculoides
AAAAAAAAAAAAAAAAAAAATGAGATAATTAAAATTTATTTTCTGATTTCTGTACGAAAATATTGAGTACTGCGAATTGATCTTATTATAATTTATAGCGGTGGAGAGCATTGCTGAATGAACATGCGTGTGCGTGTGTGTGTGTGTGTGTGTGTGTGTGTAATAGCTGATTTGAAGGAGTATGTGTGTGGAACTGTCTGAGTGAAGGAGGGAGAGTCTGGTTATTTGAGTGAGGATGTATGCAAGATAGAATGTGTGTGCCTATGTAGTTGAGGATTTGTTTATGTGATTGAGTGAAAGAAGGAGTTTGAGAGAGAGAGAGAGAGAGAGAGAGAGAGAGAGAGAGAGAGAATGTGTAGTTGGTTAAGTGAAGGTGTGTGAGAGAGGGATTGTTTGTGCCTGTGTGACTGAGTACATGTATGTGTGTGTAACCATGATGGCTGGAGTGTATGTTTGGCTCAATAGCGAAAAGTGTCAGTGAATGATAGTAAGGGATAATGGAAGAGAAGCAGTGTGTGGCTGATTAAGGAAGAAGTTAAGTTGACTGAATTAAAAATGTAGCAATGTAGCAGTTCTTATTTATCCATATGCTAACAAGTAAACTTACCACCAAAGTTGTTCTAGTCATATTTACCTCATAATTTTGCAAGCTTATCTCAGACTACAGTATTCAATATATCATTCTTGTTTTGAGGATGACCATAAGAATGTGGTTTGAGAGAGAAACGTGGCTGCTCTTTCTAGAATCTTCCTCATTGGTTAAGCACTAACAGGAGAGCTGGCAGAATCGTTAGCACGCCGGGCGAAATGCTTGGCGGCATTTTGTCTGCCGTTACGTTCTGAGTTCAAATTCCGCCGAGGTCGACTTTGCCTTTCATCCTTTCGGGATCGATAAAGTAAGTACCAGTTACGCACTGGGGTCGATGTAATCGACATAACCTCTTTGTCTGTCCTTGTTTGTCCCCTCTACGTTTAGCCCCTTGTGGGCAATAAAGAAATAACTAACAGGAGATGGTTGAATCACTTGACATCTGTCACTCACCAATATTTCAAAAGGAAAATTATTTTTGCTTTACAAGTTTAACTGCACCTATTTCTTGGATTGTGGCCATCATCCTCCTAAAAAACCCCAAAGTGCTAAAACCATAAAGCTTGACACCCTTATCATAATGTGCTAATCAAATATTATAATTTTATAATATTAAAGACTCAGAGTAACTGATATCTGAGCCCATGGTGGATTTCTTGTGTGTGTAATTTTACTCTTATTGCCCTTTTCAAAGTGAGCCCCCATTTGTTGTCGATAATTTCTCTTGTCAACACTTAACTAATTCACACCCAGAATGACAAGTTCTAGTAATTGGGTCCCTGCCTCAGGCACCTCTGCAGGTTAAATTTGTGGGACCTATAGCAAGTGATTTTAAATTGTGAACAGTCTATGCTTTACCTATCTATTGGTCTACACAGTACTCTGTCTAGATTTGTTCTGGATGATCCGATGTGGTTTGTCCATGTTCACATTGGCATATTTAGGATGTACCTGCCAAACAGTTGGAAGCAAGAAGTTTGTTAGGCTTTTGTAACTCCTTTATCTGTCAGCTTGTCCCACACGATCCAAGTGTGCATCCAAGACACCGTTCCAATCTCTCATTAGGACTTAGGAACGGACCTTCCCAGGAAACACTCTAGACACCTAAAGAAATGTGGTCACCATGTACATGCTGACTCTGCTTTGATGGTGATGCCAGGCGACTTGCATTTACACTGCTTGTTCTGAGTAAGGCCATGTTTGATGAAAGTGGGTAGGGAGATGGGGATGTTGCCATTCTGGTTTGATGTGGGTGTTTTCATGAGCAGTTCTTTGTAAAATTTTTTATTAATATTCCCCCTGAAATCTCCACCTCTGTTAGAATATATGTTTTTTATGGCATTGTATATGCTACATGTTGTTTTGATGATTTTTATGAGTTGATGTGCTATTTGCTGGTGATTGTTCTCTGCTGTTTGTCTTAGATGCTGAAGGACTTTGATAGCAAGGTTTTAAAAAAAAACATAAAACGATGACCATAATGAAATAGATAGAGATTTCTATCTATTTCATTATAGATAGGAATCTCTATAATGAGGATTCTATCTCGTTATAGAGATAAGTCTGTCACTTTGAGTATGCCACTTTTGGTTGGCTGTAGCTGTTGCTTTTCTAATTCAACCAGTCTGTCCCTTTATAAAACTATAGTTTTATAAGCAAAATGATTAAATTAACACTAATATTGGATTTTTTAAATCAACCTCAGAAGGATGAAATTCCAACATGGTATTACTTGCTGCTCTAAGAATCTAAGTAATAATAAGGAATGGCAATGGTTTCTTTTCTTCTTGGCCGGATTGGATCATGCATCATATTAACATGAAACTGGTGTACTACTTGTGTTTCTTGTACTAACCAGCATATTGTTTTATATATATGTATATATATTTTCAATTGGTAGAACAGTGGTTTACTGCATCTGGGATGCAAGATATGACATGATCAACTGTGGTTGTGTCAACTAGGCAAAGGCATTGATGTTGAGAGATTCGAAATGCCTTGAGATCCCTGGAACATCACTGATGATGCATTCCGGAGCATCTTTGAGATGTCTCTCAGAACTAATAATTTTGTAATTTAATTTAACAGTTTTACAGAGTTTAACTTAACTGTTTTGTAGTTTCTTTGCAGTTTTTTTTTTAGTCAAACTTAATAGTTTTACAGTTTAATTTAACACTATTGTAGTTTAACATTGACTCTGTTGCAATTTACTTCACTAGCATTGCAGTTTACTTTAAAATATCCGTTTGAAAAATTTTGTTTTTGTTTTTGATAATTCATGCTTTGATTTAAGAATGTATTCGCTCTCAGTTGATAGACAGATATCCAGCTTTCTTATTTAACCACCCCTCTCTTTCTGTCTCTTCTTTACTTCATTCCTTTCGTCTTTGCCCCCTTGCTTCATCTCTCCCCACTTCCCCCTCTCTCCCCCTTCCCTTTCTCCCTCACTTTGATTTTGAGTCAGTCATAGTTACTTTGATTAATGATCAAATTAAGAAGAATTGATTTTTGTTGTGACTGGTGCTAAAGATTTCACTTAATGTCTGGGCTGTGTTACATCAACTATGTTTACTCCTCAACCATGAGATACACTGACTGACATGAATATTCGGCAAGACAAAGCAAAGAAAACCTTTCCACTGTTTTGTTTACTCTGCAATTAATCATATTTTTTTCTCTCTCTCTTTCTAATTTTATTCTTATTTTCATCTTTACAGTTTTGTTGTTGTTGGTATTTCTAATTTCTCATGTTGAAATATGCTTGACAGGTTCGCAGATTGTAAAATATGCATAAGAAGTTGGAGTGGGTATTTTACAGTGTGTTCTGTAACTAATCTTTAGCAAAGTATTCAAAGCATTTCTCTTTCCCTCTCTCTCATTTGTTTCTTTTGCAAGCTAAGTAGGTGTATATTAGTGGAAAATACATGCCTATTATTAGTATTTTTTCGGACAAAATGCTTAGTGGCACTTCGTTTGTCATCACATTCTGAGTTCAAATTCCACTGGGGTTGATGTTGCCTTTCTCCTTCCAAATTCAAAATAAGTACAGGTTGAGTACTGAGGTTCACACAGTTGGCCTGCTCCCTCTCCTAAAATTTCAGGTTTTATGCCTATAATAGAAAAGAAAATTATACTTCTAAGTGTCTGTGATAAGTTATTGATATTATGGTTATATTTTTGAGGTTATTAACCTCAAATTTAGTGGTATAAAATGTTTCCGGGTTCCAGGTTCAGTTGTGACTGTCTCATTTTATTTAACTATCAGGATGTCCAGAAAGGGGAGTTCCTTTTCATTCATTTCCATAGTGAATTGGATTGATACATGAATGCTATTTATTAATTTAAGAAATTTTGTAAGGTCCTCCTTATTTCAATTCCAAAATATAAAGCAGTCATCTAAGAATCTTTTCCAGATTCTGATGAGGTAGGTTTGGAAGTGGTGGTCAAAGTAGTTCTGGATAGGGTGTAGATTTTTTCTTCTAGTTATCCCATTACTAGTGCGGCAAATGTTGGTGCGACTTTCATCCTCATTGCAGTGCCTTGTATTTGCTGATAGTATTGATTATCAAAGAAAAAGTAGTTGTTTTCCAGTACTATCTGTAAATTTCAAGTATAAATTCTTTTGAGAATCTCTCCTAAATTCTTTGTGGGTGTTTGTTTATTCAGAATTCTACTGCTTCTTGTCATATGGGGGATATTTGCGTAGAGACTAGTTACATCAAAGCTAACTAGTACTCTCTCTTTATCCATTTTGGGATATGGTTTAAGAAGTCCATGTTATCTCTGATGAAACTGGGAACTAATCTACATAAAAGTTTTAAAATTATGTCCAGCAAGTTGATTAATCTTTGGGTGCTGGATGCAGGTCTGCAATGATCAGATGATCTGTTTGGATTAATGAATTTTAGGGAGTCCATAAAAATGACTTGTTTTCACTTCAAAATTGGTGAGGTAATCCAACTCCCTTTTTGTTAAGTCATCCTTGAATTTGTTGGTAAATCTGCCAATTTTGCTTATAGTTTGTTTATCAGCATTGCTTTATATTTCTGGTCATTGAGTTGTTCTAAGACCATTTCCCTGTAATGGGTCTTGTCCACTGGCTCCTCCTTTGTCAGTTTCTTTAATGACTATAGATGAATCTTCTTGTAGACATTGTAATGCTTTTTGTTCCTCATCTATAGTATTTTGTTTTACAGAGTTTGCTGGAATGTTTGAGTTAGCAGACCCTTTCAGGCATATTATATATTACTCCAGATGTTTGTTTCTGTTTATCGGAGGTTTAAAACCTGTTTTGTTTTGCACAAGCAATGGATCATCGTTGTGATTGTTTTGAAAGAATTCCTGTTAGTGACGGTTTCTGCAAAATTCCTCAGTATCTTTTATGAGGTCTGTTGTGTTGGATTTAGGAGTTGGTGTGAATTTTAGACCATACTGTAAATTTTTTATATCACTTTCCATAAGATTCTGTTGTGAGAGGTTAATTATTTCGGGGACAGTTGGTCCAATACTTTCTTGACTCTCTACATCATTAATGTTTTTTTTTCTTTTTTGTTTGGAGATCTTGTTCCCTAAAAAACAGGGAGAGTCATTGGTATCTTGTCTTTCAGTCATGCCATTATGTCGGAAGGGATTTACCTGGTTGTTTTACCACTTATCTTGATATTTCTGTCTATAATATATTAGTTTGTGTATTGGAATTTAGACATTATTTTATAGTTTTTATTTTAACACCTGTACTTCTGTTTGTATGTCATAAAAATATTTTTTTTCTCTGGTCTAGAAGCCTCATTAGGCTTAAAAGGTGCTTGGACTTGCATGCTTGTTGCTTATACATCATAGGAGCTTTAGGCTCATATGGTAGGTCATTATGTCAAGTGGATGTCGTTTTCTGATCTTAGACTTCTACTCTATGTTTTGGTTTAGAAGCATCAATTAACTTCATCTTCAATAATAATATTCATTAAATTATTGTTAGCTGGGTGGCAAGGTAGAAATATTAGAGCTCAAGATTAAACAACTAACAGCATCTCGTATGTTTTATGTTCCAGGTTCAAATCTTGCTGAGGTCAACTGATCTTTTATTCTTCTGCTGTTATTTCTGGAAGCATCAGTTAACTGCTGGGGTTGGATAAATTAACAACAACCTTTCCCTAATATTTATGGAAAATCATCATCATCAAATCTCTTGAAGTTCAAAGTTGAAAACTTACTGGAGTTGACTTTGTTGTTCATCATTTTGGTATCAATAAATTAATTACAAGACAAATACAGGGGTTAGTTTAATGGACTATACCACTTCTTCTAAGCCTCTGATCCTGTGCCAATAAAAGAAAAGGAAAGATTGTTGTTTATTTGCACCTGTACAGACATGATTTTATTTCCTGTGTAGAATTTGTATATTTATGAAGTGCTGCTGAAGAAAGATTTCTTTTTGAATGTTTTCCTTCAGGCTATCCTTCCAATATTTTGGACATCTCCCCATACTGGGGAAGTTATAAAATCTATTGGTTTTGGACATTTTAAACATAATTTTATTGTATTTACATTCAACTTAAGATGGCTTTCTTCCAGAAAAACAATGTTCAATAAAAAAATAAAAAATAAATTAATATGAAATGACATAGACAAAAAAAAAAAGAAAGAAAAGAATTTAATTATGTAGTTGGATGTACTTATTCAATACAAAAAAAAAAATGTGATATTTTGGAAGATAAGAATAATATTAATTCAAGCATTTCCTGTTATGTGGCTTGAAATAACAACAATAATACTCACACACTGTTTGCCAAATGAAGCAAAGAATGAAAAAGCAATGTCGAGTAACAAAAATGAGAATATCAGTTTTTCTTTTGATAATGCCACCTGTAACCAAGTACTGGACATGAATCATCTGGCTGAGAAAATTTGTTTGGCAGGAACTGTATGAGTAGGAAGAGCATGTCTCTGCCAGCACTCTTCATCCAAGAGTGAGAGAGGACTGAAGCTATGTGTCTCTGTATTGGCATGAGTGGAGCAAGTTTATTTGTACCCTCGGAAATACAGCTGGAGGTAGCTTTGTCCAGTGTATAAAGCAAGAGCTTCTCTATTAGGTGGGGTAGGGCTTATGGCACTATACACCTAGTCCTTAAAATTGAGCGTGGGGTGAAAGAAGCAAGCTAAGCTGATACATCATACATTAGTTCATAATGGAATGCTGTAATGCAAAGGCCAAAGTGGAGGAGATTGATGAAATAAGCAGTAGGATTGATGAAGTCCACTAACAATTGATGTAATCGACTAACCCCACTCCAACCTCCAAGTTTCAGGTTTTGTGACTACAGTAGAAATGATAATTAGTTCCATTATTTGCCAAATGGGCACAAATTATCATTTCTACTTTAGTCACAAAACCTGAAATTTTGGGGTTGGAGTGTGGTTAGTCGATTACATCAATCGTTAGTGGATTACATCAATCCTACTGCTCATTTCATCAACTTATTTCATCAAGCCCAAAAGGGGGAAAGACAAAGACAACCACAGCAGCGTTTGAACTCAGAACATAAAAGCAGATGAAATACTGCTTAGCATTTTGTCCAATAAGCTAATGCTTCTGCCAGCTTGCTGTCTTAATGATAGAAATGATGATAATTTTTATTAGTAGAGGTGGTGAATTAACAGAAATGGTAGTGTCTGACAAAATACTTTGCAATATTTAATTATATCCTTTTATGTTCTGATTTCAAGTTTTGCCAAGGTTGTTGAATTTGTTTTTCATTCTTCCAGAGTTGAAATGTCTGTCAAGTATTGGGGTCAATTTAGCTCAAAAGTTCCTCCACTCATGGTTTCATCCTCATATTAAAATAAGCAAAAGCAAAAAAAAAAAAGCAAAAACAACACATTATTATTATTAGTAGTTCTGATGTATCTCTGATGAATAGGTCATCAATGTTTGTTTGTATTTGGGTCTTATTCTTAGCAATAACATTTGCTGCCAGAAACTGTTTTTTTGAAATAAATAAAAAAAATAAAATAGAACCCATCGACATTGTGAGAGCGAGGTGCCAACCATCTAAATTAATTTCTTTAAATTACTGGCATAAAAAACATATTTTCATGATATTTTTCATATTTATTTTTTTCAGATTGCTTCTGGTTGCTAAAAGCCTTATTGGAATATACCGCTCACAAGACTTTACCATCAATATTTCAAGGTTATGAAAAACGACCCTCTTGGCCTAGAGTGAATTTACCAGAAAGAATGGAAGGTTATTAACTAATTTTTTTCTCCTCTCTATTAATTTTTGTGTTGAGGGTTTTATTTTTTTTATATTTTAATTTTTAAAAAAATTAATTTACTAAGTTTGAAGTGTTTCTGTTTGTTCATTTCTTGAATATTTTTTTCATGTGTATAATATGACAATGAGAGTAGACCATCTGATGAAATTCTATCATATTGATTATGTTCTTTTACAATTTTGAATTCAGTTCAGATCCTGCCAAAGTATATTTTGCTTTATTTAATAGATACTGCAGTTGATGAAGTAGTCTGTATTCTAAAAGACAGTAAATTGGTATGGTTCGGTGCACTGCCTGACTCTGGTAAAAGAATAAAAGGATTATGCAAAACAAAGTTCTCATTGAGCTGATTCAGTCTCTTAATTTCAATTTAGCTATTCCATTTCAGCCTACACCAGTTACATTATCAGCATATATATGTGTATGTGTGTGCGTGCCCGTGTTTAGAAACAAATGAGTGTTGGCAACAGGAAGGGTGTCTGGCTGTAGAAAATCTGCCTCAACAAATTCCTTCTAACCCTTGCTAAACATGGAAAAGTGGATGTTAAACAATGATGGTGATTTAGAAAATCCTGAATGTTACACAATATCATTTCCACTTCCTATTCCATAACTTAGATCTTGAGAACAAAGACATAGATGAAAGATTTGGATTTCATTGATTTTTGGGTATTAAAATTTACATTTAGCGTTTTCTTTATTGTTTAGAATGATTTGACACTTATAGACAGGTGAATGTATAATTTCCTCCTTACCATTTTTCTCTTCAATGGTTTACTAAGAGGTGCAAAATCAGTGTCCCATGATTCTTTTCAGGGACTCCATGACTTAAGACAAGAAAAGAAAGAAGTTATTCTTTACCTAGAGATTTAGTATGAATGCTTGTAACTCAGTGGCCTCTGCTGGAGGTACACAAAGGCCCTGTGATGGTGTTACAATGGGCAATGAATTAGGTCTACTTCCCAGGAACAAGATCAGCCCTTTACAATCCTCTAGGTGTGTTCCACATGGCTCATCAAAAGCTGTAGTAATTACTTGCCCAGTGCTATACAGTGGCAGCAAGCCTGAAACCATGGAAATTTCTTAACTTATTAGCATTTAAACAGGCTATATTCAGCCAAAATATTCTACCTGTTTTATTATCAAACTGGCCAGATCTGGTTTCTTACACCAACCCTACAATATCATTCTAAAAATTAACAGTTACCTCTTCAAAATCTCAGAGCTACAACATAATGCATAATTAATATAAAACAATGACAATAAATAAGCATTGCTTCTGACAGAATAATGTGAATGCCAAAGGGTTAACCCTTTTGATACAAACTTGCCCAAGATTACCTCTGTATGAAGTTACCTAAATTAAAATTTCCCATTAAAACTTCATGTTAATTTATGTTCCAATTACCAGCTTATTAATGATCAAGGTATTTTAGTAAATTCTTTATTATTTTCAAAATTAATTGAAATAAGGAGGATGTATTTCAACAGAAATAGGGTAACAAAATTATTAAGCACCCAGGCATTTCAGCAGCCAAATTATATTCACCCTCCTCTTCTGTTTTGTTTTTGTAAATGGAAGAGAAACAGGTAGTTGGTTGAACCTGTACTACATTAGTTATTGCTCTTTACGTTAGCAACACACCCTGCTAAAATGTTAACAGTCTCCATTTCATGAAAAAGGGAGTCATTGAATCTGGTGATCCTGTAGTTTCCTTATCTGCAAGATTTTCAAGAAAGACTGTTGGATTGGGTTCCCATGATCTTTTACTCAAAACCGCCTCTTAACAGAACATTTATTAATCATACAGTTGCATTGTTATTACCAAAAGTGGGAGCACTAAGCAGTGATGTGTATAACTGCAATGTTATTACTGCTTCATAATTATGCAGTGTTCCTGCAATAGACAACAATAGACTGTGAATGATACCTATTTTCAGTTAGGTGGACTTATTGGCTCTCTGGTTAGTTTTCCAATAATGTATTTACAAAGCCTTCTGAACCTCTAAGCTGAAAACTTGAGGAATCAAATATATCAAGGAATATAGGAAAATTCTTTACACCCTGTGACCTCTGTTAGCTTTACTTGAAAATACCTTTAGCATTGAAGTCACTGATTAAGTATCTGGGTTTAACTTGAATGACCTTGTTCAACTAATATTTTTCTAGATTTGTAGGACTGGTCTTATATCTGATTCTCATAATGTAAAGAAGAGTAATAAATGTCATGCTGGATGAGATGAATAGTCATTAATTTTACTGTGCTACTGCCAATATAATGCTGTTTTAAAACAGCTGCTCATGGTACCTGTTGAGAAGTAGACAACCCAACAAAAAGATCCCTTGCATGGTTGCTAGACATAGCAGTTAAATCTCTCTCAAATCACACCCTTATATCTTAAAATGCAAAGAACTTGCCTGAGATTCACAATGTTTAAGAGAATGACTGAATGGCAGGGTAGATTGCCTTTGTCATGAAGTCTGCACTGTTGGGGCTAACTTGGGGTTAAAAAACTCCAGTGATACTAAGAATTCAGTGGATCAGGATGAATACAGTAAACCTAGAAGTTAATAGTATCTAGAACATTCACCTCTAGGTTGCTTCTCTGGTTCTCTAGTGACTCAACCACCAACACTCTTCACAAAATCTATGCACTTGATATTATTCTGTTTTTTTCTTTTCTTTTCAAACTCCATTGAAGCCTTCTAAAGATTCAAACATTAACGATGGTCAGCATCCAGTATTTCGTATACTGCTTTTTGCTCTGCTCTGCTACCTGGTTTGTTGTTAGTGTCTCTAGCCATTGCTTAGCAAATAACATCAGCAAATAACTTGGCAAATAACATTGCAAATAGCATTTCTATATATTTAACAAATAACACCCTCAGCCGGCCTCTGCTGATGGAGTTTACTTTATAAGGCATCTGTCTATTTCAGTTCTATGTTTGTGCCAATTCCTCTGTTTTATCTCTGTGTATGTATGTATATGAGCATGTATGCATCTGACATGTGTGTGTGTGTGTGTGTGTGTGTGTGTGTATGTATGTATGTATGTATGTATGTGTATTTGTATGTATGTATATATATGTATACACATGCACACATATAAACCATGATACTTGGTGTTCTCCAGGTGCTGAATATATAGAAACAATTTTGTTTGTTAACCTAAATGATTTAATTTATACTAGGTTTTTATGGATTTTTTTTGTATGTAATTATACCTGTGTTTGTTTTTTATTGTAATGCAGATACATGTCTAAAGTTGAATTTTTTTTCATGTTTCTATGATGTGTGGTGTTTTTGAAACTGTGTTTATTGATAATTTCAATTTTGTGACATCAGAGAATTCTGTTGTCATGTTTTGCTTTATATATTTTCCTCGTAATACTAAATTGATGTGCAACGCATAAAACAGAAGCAATTCTAACAGAAATATGTTTTAATGAGTAAGATCTCTGGGGAAGACAGCATTTCTAGTTTTGCAGTTTGGTGTTCTGATGAAAAGATGTGAGCTTGCACCATCATGTTAATATTGCACACAGGCCTATCACTGTGTATAAGGTTAAATGACAGCTTAAGAGTGGGATGAGCTGTCATACCACATTTAAGCAAAGCTGCAGCAATTCCTGCTGAGACCATTGCAATAGTTGTATCGTTGTATGATTGAACTTTCATAAAAATTAGGCTAAGTTTATTTATACAACCGTGGGTATCAAAGAAGACCATTCCTCCTGAATCAGACACCACCAACTATTTGATCCTTATATAAGGCTTTTTTCTTCCCCACCCATTTTTTTAAAGCAGCTATCTAGAACCAAAGAATGAGTCATTTTGGTGGACATACTATTCAAGTTGTCGAATGTCATAGTTGGTTGCCTGAAGAATCTGACTGAGAGTCTTCATTGCTGTCTATATTGGAGGTGGCAGTCCACTCTGTTCAAAGCACTTGCTAGCCATGGACTGCACAGTGTTTCCATTGAGGTTTAGAGCTTGGTTTTACTTGGCAGTGGAATTTTTGATTCTTGTTCTTAATACAGTATGTCTTCTATCATGCTGTTCTGGTGGTTATACCAAAGTCGATGAGAAATGGTTGGTGAATATGCACAGATAGTGATTGCAAAGAGGTTCTTCATTTTGCTTGGAGAACTTCTTCTAAGGTACTGTTCTAATCTACATCACCTTCCAAAAGAGCCACTTCTTGTATTTTTCACAGACATGTCTATTAAAATTTTTTGAGATCTTGAAATGAGATTGGACCATGAACATTGTACAGGAGTTGTATGAAATAAGACACTAAAAAGATGTGGGGATGCTTAGTTTAGATATAATCTAATACATCACTGGATATGATGTGAGTGTGATCAGGTATCATTGCATCCTACTTTTTTGGTTGAAATGATTCTTTTTCTCTTCTTGTGAAGCATAATATTTTAGCACTTTGAAGTAGAGAATATTTCTGGCAAAGGCATTGTTTGCACATTTCAAAGAATGAAGTTAATGTGGTCCTACATGAATGCTGTGTTCACTGCAGTGTTGCTTCTTCAATGAAGTAAACTCTACCCACATGCACCAAAGGGACCACCATCTTCATAACACTAGGGTGCTGCTGATGAATGGGAAAGCTCAGAGTAGTCCATACAACCTTATTACTGTCAATGCAGTGACAGCTCTGAAATGCAGCTACCTCATTATTTTTGATTCCTGATTACTGTTGATATACTTCTTGTCATAACTGATTGATTTCATTGAGTAGTGTCAAAGTTGCCGAGGACTCAATAGGAAAGTCCAGAATATGCCATTACATAGTCTCATTTCTGTTGATATAGTATCTGAAATACCGGTATCTCATCACTTGTACTTTCGTCATGCTGCAGTCCAAACCTGATCACTACTTTTGTTGATATACTTCTAAACATATTTGATATCATAAGACTTATTAATCTTAATTATGCAAATTAATTTGTTGGTTTTGCTTTTTGTCTAATCTCTCATAAACGGAATTATCCAGAAATAAGGACAACCACTTCTGAAGCAACAGGGATATGTAAAGTGCTGTTCATGTTATCCTGTTGCAGTTCTGTCAGCATGGGTGGATGATTAGTTTCCAATATGAATATGACTCTGTTAGTTGAATCCTTTAGCATTTAAACTATGTCCAGCTTAAATATTCCACTTGCTTTATTTTAAAATTGACCAGATCTATCCTCTCACAACTACCCTACAATGTCATTCTAAAAGTAAACAATCTCATCATTGAAATTTCAAAGCTGTGAGATAATCCATGATTAATTTAAAACAGTATGAATAAATATTACACCTGACAAAATAACCTGAGTGCTAATGGGTTAACCAATTCATGTATTTATTATGACATGGAGCATCTCCTTAAAATCTGGAACAATTCCTTCTCTGACAGGCGTAACAGTTCTACAGTGTTGCTGTACCCGCTACAGCTCATTACCCATAAAATGATTTGAAAAAATTTTTGCTTTTCATGAGTGATGGGCAAAAGAGAACCAACTGAATGGTAAACTTGTCCCTGAAGATTAGCACTCTCGCATCTTCATGTACCAGATGTTTGGTTGTGTATTTGTTCATATATATATATATATATATATATATATATATATATA
>NC_068981.1:168672723-168678487 GCF_001194135.2 Octopus bimaculoides
GAAGACAAACAGACGAAATAAGAAAAAAAAAAAAATTGTAGTGAAAAAGACTTATAGAATGGTTGGTCTATTACTGGCATTTAGTCACCATTTTTGGAAAGTTATGTGAACTTTTCAAGTTGGGCTGTACAGATCAGAAGAGCTGTATGAACGAATCAACATCAGGGTCACCAATTGTAAGGGAAACTGTGTGAACAGGCTCACGTTGGCTGTACAGATCAGAAGAGCTGTATGAACGAATCAACGTCGGGGGTCACCAATTGTAAAGGACGACCGACGTCGGGGTCACCAATTGTAAGGGACGACCGTGCGAACTCAAAAAGGAGATATGGTGACGAATGGAAAAACAGAGGACTCCTTTTATTTAAACGCGTCACACGGTCGAACATACAATAGATATATCGAAGATGTATTTCAAACATAAAAATTAACAATCTGATTCATAGAGCATAATACCTCAATATTTTATAAATACATTCAAATTTAAATGTGAAAAAAAGAATTGATTATTTTTCTACCTTCCATGGTAGGGGAAACCAGATATTAACTTTTTGTTGTATGATTTCATCATCATCATCATCATTTAACGTCTGTTTTCTATGCTGGGTTGGACAGTTTTACTGGGGACTAGCAAGCTAGGAGGCTGCACCAGGCTCCAATCTGGCAATGTTTCCACAGCTGGATGTCCTTCCTAATGCCAACCACTCTGAGAGTGTAGTGGGTGCTTTTTACGTGCCACCGGCACAGGAGCCAGTCAGGCAGCACTGGCATTGGCCATGTTCAGATGGTGCTTTTTACATGTCACCAGCACAGGAGCCAGTCGGGGCAAGGAGGCTGGCATCGACCACATTTGGATGGTGCTTTTTACATGCCACCAGCACAGGGAGCCAGTCAGGCAGCACTTGCAACAACCCACACAAGCATTGTGCTTACTGTGTGCCACCAGCATGGGAGCCAGTCAGGTAACACTGGCATCAGCAACAACTACAATTTCCATTTGATTTGAATTTGATTTTGATTTTGATTTACTTGATTCAATAGGTCTCCTCAAGCACGACATGTCACCCAATGATCCAAAGGTACTTTTTTAAGTGGGCTGGTTATGCGACACTGGTGTAGGCTACGGCTGTGATCTCACTTTACTTGCCGGGTCTTTGTAATTAAGAGCAACCCTGTGTCCCGCTGTCTGGTGAGGATGAAATCAATCTGGCTAGCAGAGTTACCTGATTGATAGGTTATCAGGTGGCAGTCTGGCTTCCTAAAGTTGGTGTTGCAGATTAATAGGTTACATGCATCACAGAACTCCAGTAGCCTATTTACCTTTTCATTTGGGGAACCAATTTCATGGCCCCCGTGTACACCATTGAAGATATCGGTTTGCCGTTCGATATGCCCATTAAAATCTCCCGCTGCAAAGATGAGGTCATTGCCACTCATCTTTGAGGTAGCCTGTAGGAGGGTATCATAAAAGTGGTCCTTCTGATCATTTGGTAGGCCTGCTTGTGGGGCGTAGGCAGAGATAATTGTAGAGAAATTTTAGTAACTATTGTGTTCCAATATATATATATGTTGTTTTCTTGAAGAGATGAGTAAGAAAGTGTGTTACGAGATGAGTAAGAAGGAAAGAAAGAGAGATGGTTAGGCAAAGAAAGAGAAAGAAATTAAAGTGAATGAAATTGGAGAAAGAAAAACAGTTTGACTTCATCTTTCTGTACCTCACACCAATACTCCTGCTTTACTACCACTCTGTTACAACTATCAGCCATTCAACATCTCTTTTCTGGAATTCTTTCTGTTTTACTCCAGGGGTTCTTCAGACCTAGGGTTTTTATTTAATGCTCTATTCATAGATTATTTTGAAGTTGTGTGCATTTTTTGGAAAAGATTTATTGAGAAATGGTGACATTTCAAGCAAACAAAAACAACTGATGCTTTTATGTATGTATGTATGTATGTATGTATGTATGTATGTATGTATGTATGTATGTATGTGTGTGTGTGTGTGTATGTGTGTATGTATGTATGTATGTGTGTGTGTGTGTGTGTATGTGTGTATGTATGTCTGTCTGTATGTATGTATGTATGTGTGTGTGTGTGTGTGTATGTATGTATGTATGTATGTATGTATGTGTGTTAAATCATGATGATGTGTGGGTGTGTGTATACTCCACCACAAAGTACACCAAGTAATTGAAAATAAATTAAATATAAAGGCAAACAAAGACATTAAGCAGAAAGAATTAATTAGACCCCAACATTTTTTGGGGGTGGAGGTGGGGTGGGGTGATGATAAAGTTTGTTTGAAAATATCTTGTTTCTGTAGTGAAGCCCAGTTACTGTAGAACTGAACCAGAAGTGTTAGAATCACATGTAAAGAAAGCAGGCGATGACAGGATGTTTACTAACCAAAGTGAGGGAAAGAAGTATAGTGCCTTAGTATCAAGTGATAGTTTTTGCATTGGAAGAACTGTATAGAAATTGTATGAAAGTTTAGAAAGTAAATAGTTACAGTACTGCTGCCATACAACAAGGTCACCCTCAGCAATAATATTATTCACTACTACCAACTTAACCTTTCCTAAAAGTGGTTATTAATACAGTAATGTTGTTGTTATTCTTACCATTATCGTTAATTTCCTATAGTAATAGCGTATAAAGTGTACATTAATATACCTGAGCTGAGGCATTGCAGCAGACCTATAATATAGAAGTTATGTCATCCATCACATTGTGTTGGTGGAGGGAAAGTAGTATGAAGCCAATGGGGAATAGTCTACGTAGGTTGAAGTAATGTAAAAGATAATGGGGAAAAAAGAAATGGAGCAAAAATTAGATGATGATGATGATAATAATAATAATAATAATAATAATAATAATAATCCTTTCTATTACAGGCACAAGACCTGAAATTGGGGAGGGGGCTAGTTGATTACATTGACCACAGTGCGTAACTTATTTCATTGACCTCGAAAGGATGAAAGGCAAAGTCAACCTTGGCAGAATTTGAACTCAGAATGTAAGGACAGATGAAATGCCACTAAGCATTTTGCCTTGTGTGCTAGTGCTTCTACCTGCTCACCACCCTAATAATAATAATAATAATAATAATAATAATAATAATGATGGTGGTGATAGTGGTGATGATGATGATGGTTTCTGCCATAAGGGCAGCTTGGGGGAGGTGGGGATGAGTCGATTACATCAATCCCAGTGTTCAACTGGTACTTATTTTATCGATCCCAAAAGGATGAAAGGCTAAGTTGACCTCGGCAGAATTTGAACTCAGAACATAGCGATGGGTGAAATACCACTAAGCATTTCATCCAGCATGCTAAAAATTCTTCCAGCTCACCACCTTAATAATAATAATAATCATCATCATCATCATCATAATAATAAAGTATGATAAGGCAATGAGTCTGCTGAATTGTTATCACACTGGGCAAAAATGCTGATCTCAAATTCTGCTGAGGTCAACTTTGCCCTTCATCCTTTTGAGGTTCATGAAACAAGTAACAGTTGAACACTAGGGTCAATGTAATCGACTTTGCCAACCTTGTGCCAAAATTTGAAATCAGTAATTATAAGTATGATACCAAGTGATGTGGTTAAGTGATTTTTGTCTTCTGGTATATGTGTGACCACAGTCTATATCATGTAATAGTTTAGAGCTTGTTCACATGGTCATAATATGGAAATTCTTGTATCATCCTTGGGATGTATGGCAAGCTGGAGAGGATATTACTAGTCCACTGCATGTAATAGATTCAGATTGCACCCTACATTTGTTTGAGAGTTTATATGTTCTCAGAAAAATGTGTGGGAATTGCAGGAAGCAAAAATAGGGAGGTATTAAAGAAAAGAAAAAAAAATAGTTGAACAATGTGAGTTGTGTTAGAGCTTTAGTAGCAGTTAAATGTGTAGGATAGAGCAAGTAGCTTCTGAGTGACTGTTTGTGGTGGTATTCTAACATCTGAGATCCTGAGTAGGTATAAAGATCAAGCAGGTTTTATATCCTGTGCCTGCTTGCAGTTACATACTCTGCTTTTCAGTTGAAGAGTGGTATCTTTGCAAAGTAGATTTGGGTTGCCTCTTCTGTGCACAGATTATAAGGTTTCCTGTCAACTGTGTATAGGGCAGCTATTGCCAACATGTTTCATTGCTCACACTATGTATTTGTATGTGTGTGTGTGTGTGTGTGTGGAGGACATAGGTATGCTTGTGGAGTTAAGCAATTCACTTCACTACCATGTAGATCAGGATTCAATCCCACTGTGCTGCAACTTTGATAAGTGTCTTTTATACTTAGTGAATTGAATTTGGTAGATGGAAACCACACAGAAGTCTATCACACACATTCCTTAATTGGATATTGGTGAAGGATGTAAACACCATTGGAAAACTGGTGTTCTTTGATTGAAGTTCATTGAATTTACAGATGTGTACTTATTTTCTTCATAAGAAATGTTGTAAAACTTGTAATTAGCCTATTGGAAACTTGTGATTCACACCAATTTTGTTCTGTGTGTGTATGTTGTGTGTGTGTGTGCTGCTACTGTATGCCATTCCTATCAACAACCACTTTACAGAGTGTACTAGGTGCATTTCATCATGACACTAGCACTTGAGCTTGTCATGTTCATGACTAGACTCAAGGGTTCTCTCAAATGCCACATCTCTGTTTGTTCATCAACTTCCTTGCAGTGTCTCCTAGGTCGATTTGATAGTGGTACCAACACTAGTGGGATTCTGTTGTAGCCCATATGATTAGAGTACCCTTGCCACTCTATGAGGTATTCATTCACTCTGGACCATATTGCAGAGGAGGTAAATAGAGAAAAGCGTGCAATGTCAGAAGAACCAGGTTGAGTGTGAGCAGAGAATGAGAGTGTGATGGTTGAAACAGAGTGATTGCATTGAGAGGATGAGTGAAAGTTGAGAGCAAAATGGAGACGAATGAATGATCAGTGTAAATGATAGATTTCAATAACAAGTGGCTTAGTGGAGAGGCTGTGATGACTGGAAGTGTAGATGGTGTAATGGTGCAATGTACAAGGTACATGCAGATTTAATATGATTCCTTATGCATATACCTCATAATGGGCATGAGAAGTAAGGTGATAAATTTCAGAGAGGTTGAATGTTGGACATGCCAGTGACTTATTCAGCTCTAGAAGCATAGTACTGTGTAAAGGAAGATCCACTGTTTGCTTCATTTCTTGTCTTCACAGATCTTCAGCATTCATGCTCCATATCTCACTATCGTGCAATATTGCACTTCACACACAAGCATCATCAATCTGCCCTTAATTTTGAGAGAGAAGGCCTTCATTGCTAGAAGTGACAATGACTCCTTGGACTTTTTTGAACCTGTTCTGAACGATTTGCTGTTAGTTAGATCACCTAAATTACAGAAGCTATAACCTATCCTAGAAATAAGCATGCATTCACACTTGCCTGCCTACCTGTCTGTCTATCTGTCTGTCTCTCTCTCTACACACAAAATATATGCACACATACATGCATACATATATTTGTGTGTGTGTGTGTATCATGCACACACACATACAAACTTATAAACTTATATGATATGCTCTATTTCCATTCATGAAATTCCACTTGGAAAATATTGCTTAACCTGCAGCTAAATTAGAAAACAGTTGCTCAAGGTATTGAAGTCAGAATCTTGTGAGTGAGAAGCAAACTTCTTAATTACCACAGTCATTCCTATACCTATTATATATATATATATATATATATATAT
>NC_068981.1:168678568-168680499 GCF_001194135.2 Octopus bimaculoides
ATATATATAGATATATATATATATATATATGTGTGTGTGTGTGTGTGTATATGACATCCATGTGTGCTTGTTTATGTGTGCATGTATGTATGTGTATATATGTGTGTGCGTTAATATATACACACACTTACATACAAATGTGTGTGCACCTTCATTTGTATGTATGTATGTATGAATTTTTGCATGTCAAGAAACTGTAGGTATGCAGCAAGGTCATGTTCCTGAGAACATATGGAGTGTTTGTAATTAATTATAGCTCATAAATTAGGCTGGTAGTAGGAAGAAGGGTTGTTGTCAAGTGGTACACCATCTTGCAGGATGAATATAGCTTGTGGATTTTGCTAACTACTTCAGTTTTGCATCATCACAGCGATGTTTACTTCAGCTACACTGGCATTCGCCAATTATTCTATTAATTAGCTGGATTATTCATGCAATCTAAATAGGTTACCAATAACTGTATTATTCTAATTGTTTCGTAAATATTTGGGTGGTAGGGTAGGTCTGACTAATTGACTAGCAGCAGCAGCACCACCACCACCACCACCACCACCACCACCACCACAACAACAACAACAACAACAACAATAACAACCATCACATTACAATCTCTACATTACCATCAACACCATCTCTCTTGTGTTCCTTTAGCAGAGTCTAGAGTCTACCTTGTTGCAAGTTTCTCGACTGGTTGTCTGGTCTCAAGAAAACTTAGTACTCTGCATCCCTTTTACTTCAGAAACCCATGAAGTGACTTATGGTTCCCTTTCTCACCTTCTCTTAGTTACAGAGACCCTGCAGTGGCCCCTTACTGAACTCCTTTTTTCTTTTGCATATTTCATTATTTTCTCCAAGACTCTTTCAGGCAGTTTCTCCTCTCTTTGTCCCTTTCCTATCCATGTCATATTCAATCCTTTAGCATCTAAACTGGCCATCTCCAGCCCAAATATTCTACCTGTTTTATGTTGAGACTGGCAAGATCTGGCCTCTCATACCTACATGTGCACACACACTGTGTCACACACACACACACACACACACACACACACACACACACACACACACACACACACACACACACACACACACACACACACACACAATAATGGGCTTGAAACACTTCACACAGTTTCTATTTATTAAATTCCCTCATAAAGCATTGGTCACCCTGGGACTTTAGTAGAAGACACCTATGCAAGGTGCTGCACAGTGGAATTGAATCCAAAACCTCATGGTTGCAAAGTAAGCTTCTTGACCACATAGTCATGTCAGTGCATAATTGAATAAGTTAATGCAAAGTTAGCTACTTCAACATATTCTATTATTGGGTATGTTAACCCTTTAGCTTTTAAACTGACTACATTTTCTGTTCAAACTGGCCACGTTCACACCTACCCTGCCATATCATTCTAAAAATAAGCAACAACATCATTGAAATCTTGAAGCTATGAGACAATGTACGATTAATTCAAAAGTGTGAATAAATAAGCATTACATTTGACAAAGTAATCTGAAGGCAAAAGGGTTGAACAGATATATGTGGTTACAGCCATTTCACTTCATCAATATAATGTGAATAAAACTTAGTGATGCATGAGCACCACAGATTCTTGTTTATCAGCTTATACAGTCTGGATTGATTAAGACAGTTGACACCAGTCACTTGTAGTGAAAACTACTAATTTCGTACTCAGTACCTCTCTTTACTCTTTTACTCGTTTCAGTCATTTGACTGTGGCCATGCTGGAGCACCGCCTTTAGTTGAGAAAATCGGCCCCAGGACTTATTCTTTTTAAGCCTAGTACATATTCTATCGGTCTCTTTTTGCCGAATCGCTAAGTTACAGGGATGTAAACACACCAGCATCAGTTGTCAAGCGATGGTGGGTGGGGGGACAAACACAGACACACAAACACACATACATATATATA
>NC_068981.1:168680861-168681967 GCF_001194135.2 Octopus bimaculoides
ACACACACACACACATATATATATATATATATATACATATATACGACGGGCTTCTTTCAGTTTCTGCCTACCAAATCCACTCACAAGGCTTTGGTTGGCTTGTGGCTATAGTAGAAGACACTTGCCCAAGGTGCCATGCAGTGGGACTGAACCCTGAACCATGTGGTTGGTAAGCAAGCTACTTACCACACAGCCACTTCTGCGCCTCTTGCATGTATTTTAACCCTTTAGCATTTAAACTGGTCATGTCTGGCCCAAATATTCTCCCTGTTTTATGTTCAAACTGGTCAGATCTAGCCTCTCACACCTACTCTGCAATTTAATTCTAGAAATATACAATCACATCATCAAAATCTTGAAACTATGAGATAATGCATGATTTATTCAAAACAGTGTGAATAAATAAGCATTACTTTGACTCCTTTCAGTCATGAATGACCCTAGGATTGCACCTACAAAGTTCCTTTCTGAGGCACAACTCCAAGCAGGATTGTTTATGCAAGACCAGCAGTTGGCCATACATTCAAGTCTCCCCCCTCCATGCCACTGATGTTATCCAAGGGAAAGGCCATGGCTGATACAGCTTGGCACCAGTGACGTCGCAATTCATTTCTACAGCTGAGTGAGTTTGAGCAACATAAAATAAAGTGTCTTGCTCAAAAACACAACACACAACCCAGTCCAGGAATCGAACTCACTACCTCATGATTGTGAGCCTGATACTCTAATCACTGGGCCATGTCTCTTCACATTTTTACCCTTTACATTTGACAGAATAATCTGTTAAGGCTATGAAATGGCAAAGTTGTTGGAGTGTCAGACAGCAAACCTTATAATATTTGTTCCAGCTCTGTACACTGTGTTCAAGTCAATATATTCCTCTTCACCTACCACCACTTGACAATTGATGTTGGTTTGTTTACATCCCTGTAACTTAGCTGTTTGACAAAAAAGACTGATGGCATAGATATTAGACTTGCAAAAAATAAAAAAAAGTACTGGGGTTGATTTGTTTAACTAAACCCTTAATGATGGCACCCAAGCATGGCTGCAGTTCAGTGACTAAAACATGTAAAAGATAAATGGCAAAAGATAATCACTGAGGT
>NC_068981.1:168687798-168689707 GCF_001194135.2 Octopus bimaculoides
ATGTATATATATACATATATATATATATTTATATACAGAGAGAGAGAGAGAGATACATGTGTGTGTACATACATGTAAAAAAACTGCTTGAATTTCACAGTTTCAGTCTATCAAATTTCTCTGATTACGTGTTGGTTGATTTGAGGCTATAGTAAAATACATTTGGTAAGTGTCTTGAAGATTGAATTTGAACCCAGAACTACGTTTTTATGAAGTGAAGTTCTTAAGCTGAAATAACTAAAAAATATTCAATGCTTGACTTCAGTTGTGTGTGAAAATAATTGTTGTTTACTCATACGGTTGAACTTTGGATTATAAGATTGTTTGCTTGTGTCTTGGTTATGCTTGCTTACCTTACATTTTGCATTGGATATTCTGTGTGTATGTGTGCGCTCACGTATGCTTATGTGCAATACAGTCAATCCATCTATATGTCTGTCAAACAAACATATTGAAATATCAGAATGGTAAACATTTCAGTTGGCAAGTGATTACAGAGTCACTAAACACTGATCTTTCTGTGTCAATTCTACTTAATCTCTTCTGGTATTTTTTATATTTTCTGTTTGCACCAATCTTACATTTATCTGTTTGAATGTGAGTTGACCTTTGTAAAATTTGCCGTGAAGGGTTTTTATACTTATTGTTTAAAATCTCACCTTTTTTTTTGTTGCAGTTAATAGTGGTTAATTAATCTTGAAGTTAATTATTTAGTTATTTTTATATCAATTTTAAAGGAAATTTAAGTGTACAGCATTAACTCATTGTGAAAGGCTGAGCCTAAATGAGTTAAAAAAAAACAGTTGGGTATCTGATGTTATTTTTTAGCTCTAGGTTAACCCTGTTCCAGTCATGACCATCTTGTCTCTTTTTGTGTCCTTCCCTTTCTAAAGATCTGACTGCTATTCTGAGCAGATAAAGCAGTTTTGTTTGAAATACCTTTTAGTGGATTTGGATGGTGAACGCAGGAGAAGTGTTTGCATTGTTAAGGCCATGTAATGTCAGAAATGATGCTTCAAGGTTGAAAAACTGTTGTGAGTTGGCAGTGGAGAGCGCTGTAATGGAAGTAGATACAAGAAGGGTAAATCTAAGAACTTTAGATCTCATAGACAAGATGACTTAGAATTTAGGTAAATGAAATTGTCATTTATTTGTAGTTTACTCTTGAGTCAAAAGATTTAAGATCAAAGGCATTCCAACTGTGACCATCCCATCATTTTTGTTTTTCAGAGAGTGTATCAAGATTATGGAAAACAATGTGATCTTCTGATTTTTAAGATAATAGGGTGCAATTTGAGAAAGAATTTGCTATTTCTAACTAGTTGATTCATTGCTTAAAGGTTCTCTTATGGATTCGTAGGGCAAATGAAGTCAATCTGTATTACAAGACCCACCCATTTTACATGTTCCAACATAGGGAAAATAAAGATATTTAAATGGCGATAATTAAAATGGATAAATAATTTGGAGATGATTTCAATATTTTGAAACTGAAATCAAAAAATGTTGGTATTGTATTTCTATAGTTTTTGGATTTTCTTTGAATGAGAAGCAAAAATTTTTCATATATATTATATTTTAGTGAATCATTAATTTCAACTTAATTAACTTTTTTTGTTATGTTTTTTTTTTGTTTTTTTTTAATTTTATTTTTATTTATCAGAATCGACATATAGATTTCTTGCTCAAAATGGGTCCTGCTATAATTCCCTCCTGAAGTTCTTCAATGGAGGCACCTATGAGAAGAATCCTTCACGCTATGAAATGTAAATAAAATGAAGAGCATCAAATGATTATTGATATTATAATCTAAAGAGAGAGAGGAGAGAATGAAGGAAAGAGAGCAGAAATTAATCAAATGAAAATGAGATAAATTTACTCAAAGAAATTTTGTGCCAAAATTATGTGC
>NC_068981.1:168689824-168691082 GCF_001194135.2 Octopus bimaculoides
TATATATATATAAAATCAAAATAAGCAACTAGGATATCTAGAGGTAATGCAGTATGATCGTTTCAAGCAACTCCATTTAATAAGCTGAAATGGAGACAGCATGTTCTTTGTCTATCTCCTTACCTTCTTGGAGATTTTAGGTAAAATTATACTAATGTATCCATCTGTTTTAATTTAATTAAATTCTATGTATTTATGCAGCTGAAGCTTGCTCTGCATTTAAATTGGTATAATGATTGCATTGTTCAGTTAAATTGAGTTGCTTGAAACGATCGTACTGCATTACCTCTAGATATCCTTGTTGCTTATTTTGATGTTAATCACCTTATTTTGAAATTGTATGGATAATACTGTACTAAATTCTAGTGCCTCAACTTAAGTACCATATTCATCTGAATCTATATATATAAATATATTTTGGAGAAATTTTGAAACATGTCTTTTTTTTTCTCTTTGACCAAAATCATTTATTTTCATACAGATAGCAAATATTTTATGACTCATGGGATAGGGAACTTTATTCCAATTCTACATTTGATGTTCCAACAACATAGCAGAAATTTGCTGAGTTCAAATGTTTCAACATTCTTGCTATGTCTTTTTCATATTCTGGCAGGAAGAAGCTCTATTAAAACTAAAATAAATAAAAAAAAACAACCTCCACCTCCCAGACTCTTGTTTCTGCTGAAGTCTGGTCTGGTCTAGTGGGAATTAAGAGGTATTATTACCAGGAATATGCCATAACGAATCCAAAGAGCCAGTCTCTGGCAATGTGAAGGTGCTTATGATAATCATAAGATCATACATTTTATAAATTTAGTTGGCTCGGTTAACTCTGGTGAGATTTGAAGCAGAATGTAAAGTGTTTGTCCAGCACAGTATCACTTCTGCCAAATCTTAATAATAATAGTAATAATAATAATAATAATAAGAAGAAGAAGAAACAACAAAAGCTATAAAACAAATGAAATCCAAACTAAAACTAGAACAGCAACGGACCATGATAAAACGATGGCAAGAAAAGCCCCTACATGGTAAATACTGGGCTAAACTAAATGCGAAAGAAATAGACAGAGAAAAATCCCAGCAATGGCTGAGAAGCTCAGGACTCAAAGCAGAGACTGAAGGATTTTTAATTGCTGCACAAGACCAGAGCCTCCCCACCAGAAATTACCAAAAACACATAATGAAAAGAAATATAACAAGTAACTGTAGAATATGTGGAGATGGACAAGAAACAATAAATCATATTATCTCT
>NC_068981.1:168691324-168695592 GCF_001194135.2 Octopus bimaculoides
AGTCTAAAAACAGAAACAATTCCTATCATAGTAGGTGCCTTAGGTATAATAAAAAAAATATTCAGACAAATACATAACAAAAACACCAGGACTTACAAATATATATAACATACAGAAAATTGCACTACTGGGTACTGCACACATTCTACGCAAAACACTTTCAATACAGTAAACATAAGAGCACCACAGCAAACCACAGCACATACCCAAGGCGCACAGAGCTGCGCTCGGTAGTGAAGTGAAAGCACGTTATAAAAATAAAACTACTGAACAATAATAATAATAATAATAATAATCCTTTCTACTATAGGCACAAGGCCTGAAATTTTGGGGGACGGGGCTAGTTGATGAGATTGACCCCAGTATGCAACTGTTACTTAATTTATCGACCCTGAAAGATGATAGGCAAAGTCAACCATGGCAGAATTTGAACTTACAACACAGCGACGGATGAAATACCGCTAAGCATTTCGTCCAGCATGCTAGCAATTCTGCCAGCTCACTGCCTCAATATTATTATTATTATTATTATCATCATCATCATCATCATCATCAATAATAATAATGAATTAATGTTGAATATTCTGTTTTAATTTCTTATTTGTTACTATAAAATAAAAATGTAAACAAGAAATAGTTTTGCATGGAATTGCTTCTGTGAATAAAGTACTAAATTTAATAATATTTATTTTGTTATTTACGAGAATGTCTCTTCTTCAAATGACATGTTCAAAAGAGAGAAGTGTTAAAATTGATATTTGATATCTTACAAATAATTCACTACGTAGGTGGTAGTCCATCAATAAATATAGCTCTTTCAACTATTCTCAATGAAAGTATTGACTTTTTTTTTTTTTATTACGTTTTTAAAAATTCTGGCTTTATGGCATGGCTCTTATATCTGTCTTCAGTTGTTCTTGAATTAGACATCTATTATTTAAAGTTGCTACTCATCCTTCTCCTTAATATATTCCATTCCTCTTATTGGCTTGGCATTGAATTTCCATAATTCAACTGTAATGATAACAAGCCATTTTAATAATTATCTTTAATTTCTTTTTCATGCTCACATATTTATCATTTTTATGTCATAAGAAACTGAAGTATACGCATTGTCTCTAAACTACAAACTTTTATTATTTTATATATATATGTATATATATATTAGCATTTTTATACCATTTCCATTTTCTGAATGCCTAGTAACACACATGATACTTGACCTTGGAGCAATTCATACTACACAATCATGTATGTTGTTGCTTTTGGGTAGCTCCAGGTAAGCCAGATTGAATAGAAGTATGGCATTACAGATAGTTGGCAGAATGACTAGGTGTCACTCATATATCTATCATTCCAGATGTACCACACTTGTGTTTAGTAGAGAACCATACTACTCACTTCAACACACAGTCATCAGTGGGGGGGGGGGAGGTGTAGCCGTCTGGACATATTATACTCACTTCCACTACCCACTCTATTCCTGTACGATTTATAGATCCAGTGCTGATAAAAGAAATGGGCAAAGTGGATTTGGTCACAATGTGGCTCTGCATTTATTGCTGGTGATGTGTATGTATCCCAGGGTAGTGTTTAATGTTGTTGCTATTTTGTGCGAATGTTTTTGCTTTTTTTATATTTGTCTGGACTCAGAAATATGTTTTCTGGGAAAGTGTTGTAAGTAGTGTTTGGTGTGATTGTAGATGTGCTGAGGGGTTGGTGTCATTGTACATGGTACTGGTGGGCTTGGAGGTTTTCTGCAGAAACAAACTAAGCTCTTTGCATGGCCATATACTCACTTTTAGCATCTTGTCCATGTGTGATGCAGGCTTCCCAACCACATGGTTTTGGGTTCAATCCTATTGCATAGCATCTTGGTGGAGGGGGGGGGGGCAAATGTCTTCTACTATAGCACCATGCCAACCAAAGCCGTTGGACTCATGCATATATGGAAAAAAAAAGTGGACATTGAACAGTGGTGATGATGATGATGATGATGATGAAATGAAGGGCACTGTTTTTGTTTGTAGTTTTTATAATTTGTTGTCACTGTACAAGGCTTCTTGAAGCTTACTGTTTTAGAGACAAGTTTTCAGTAGGTCACTGATGTGTGAGTGAAGAAGTTGTGCTCCTGAGTCTGGACAGTGATGAGAAGATGTGACCAATGTCATCTGCACATGAGATTGTATATTAGTTTTGACGAGATGTGGGAAAGTTGTATAAGTGTAGGTGAGAAGGATCTCTGTGGTATGCTGTTCAGATAAATTGCAAATTCTGGATATGTTGGTTTTTGTGTGACTGCATAGGCTCAGATTGTCTTTTACAAGATAGTTGTATTGTTGGCTCATAATTTTCAATATAGGAAAGTCAAAACAGGTAATATATACGAGGGTAAAATTTGTAGCATTTTGCCTAACTTAGAAATCATCATCATCACTGCCACCATCACCATCATCATCATCATCACCATCACATCATCATCATCGTAGATTGGCAGAATAGTGCATTGGGTAAAATGCTTTGCAGTCCCTTTTCCAGCTCTTTATGCTCTGAGTTCAAATCCCAGTGAGGTTGACTTTACTTTTCAACACTTCAGGGTTGATAAGATAAGGAACCAGTCAAATACTGGGGTCAATATAACAGACTTGCTTCTCTCCCTCAAAATTGCTGGCCTTGCATCAAAATTAGCAGGAATTGTTAGTATCATTATTTTGTTGTTATTTCATAACTTTTTAAGGTGGTGAGCTGGCAGAGTTGTTAGCACGCTGGACGAAATGCTTAGCAGTATTTCGCCTGTCACTACGTTCTGAGTTCAAATTCCACCGAGGTCGACTTAGTCTTTCATCCTTTTGGGGTCGATAAATTAAGTACCAGTGAAACACTGGGGTCAATGTAATTGACTAGTTCCCTCACCCACCAAATTTCAGGCCTTGTGCCTTTAGTAGAAAGGATTATTTCACACCTTTATAAAGTGATGAGCTGGCAGAACCATTAGCATGCCAGGCAAAATGATTAGTGACATTTTGTCTGTCTTTAGACAGGTCCGATTTGCTCTTTCATCCTTTCAGGGTCAATGAAATTAGTGCCAGTTCAACACTGGGGTTGATGTAATCAACTAGTCTCATCCTCCAAAAGTTCAGGACTTATGCCTATAATAGAAAGGAATATTTCACACCTTTATTACTGTTGTTAGAGCAGGAGGTAAGTTACCAGTAATCCAAATTGTTGCATTGATATTAGCTCCTAGTTGAAACTAGTTCACTTCACTTAAGCAGCTGTTCATAACTGAGGAAGAAAAAAATCTATGAATGTCATCCAGTCATTCCTTCTTATTTCTTTATTGCTCACAAAGGGCTAAACATAGAGGGGACAAACAAGGACAGACAAAGGGATTAAGTCGATTACATCGACCCCAGTGCGTAACTGGTACTTAATTTATCGACTTCGAAAGGATGAAAGGCAAAGTCGACCTTGGCGGAATTTGAACTCAGAACATAGCGGCAGCCGAAGTACCATTAAGCATTTCGCCCGGCGTGCTAACGTTTCTGCCAGCTCGCCGCCGTCAATCCTTCTTAATAGATCAGTAGCCTTGGGCTTAAGTAAGAAATTATTATTATTTGAGTAGTATTAGTATTGAGTAATGCATTAGTGAGATTTTATAAGTTTTTTTTTCTTTTTTTTATGGACTGAACATACAAAATAATTTTGATCCCTTGGCTAGAACTGTTTCATAATGACATAAGTTGAATGTGAATAAGCCTAGGAAGGGGCTGGATACCACAAGGCATTTACTAATGCACGTGAAAGAGATAACTGTGTTGATGCAGACATTTAACTCTTTTGAAACCAATCCACTTGAAACAGCCATTAGTTGTAAGGGTTTTAAAGTGATCTGAATTCAAACCTCCCATTAAAATTTCATGGTAATTTTTTCCATAAATATCAGTTTAAGAATGACAGTTATTTTACTAAATCTTCCATTCTTTTCAAAATTAACTGAAACGAAGGTAAAGTATTTGACAGAAATATGGTAGCAAAAGACTTTATGTAAATTGTTTTATTTTTTTAATCTTCTTTTACTCGTTTCAGTCATTGGCCTGCGGCCATGCTGGGGCACCACCTTGAAGGGTTTTAGTTGAACAAATTGATCCTGGTACTTAGTTTTTTTTTTCTTAAGTTTAGCATTTATTCTATTGGTCCCTTTTGGTAAACTGCTAAGTTACATCGGCATAAACAAACCAATGGCAGTTGTCAAGTGGGAGAATAGT
>NC_068981.1:168695926-168703396 GCF_001194135.2 Octopus bimaculoides
AGTTAGAGCATGCTATCATAAGAGGTTGAAGAGAAGAACAACATCCATAAAGTTACAGTATTGCTAAACTTAGCAAACAAATATATCAATGAGATTAATTGCCTAAAGAAATTTGTTGATTGGAGCTAAGTTTGTGCAGTTGTCTAAACCAGGGGCTTTCAAACTTTTTGGCTTGCGGACCCCTTTATATTTCAGGCTTTACCTTAGGGACCCCCTTATAAACGCTTATGAAATTTATACATAAATATTTGCTTAAAATAACATATATTTTTACATTTATTTATTTAACAGTTTTTAACAAATAGGTTTATTGTCAATTAAAAGATTTCGATTAAAAAACATATATAAAATCAAATTGCCCATAAAAAGTATTTGCTGTCCACAGACCCCCTGCGGTCCATGGACCACAGTTTGAAAACCCCTGGTCTAAACCATAGGATCTTGTAGAGCAGATATAGAAGTGGCAAAAAGAGAAAAAGTGATGAAAGAATGATATAATAAATTACAGTGATGGTATTGGTAACAAGACTTCTTTATGTTCACTTACTCTGCTCAATTTAGCAAACAAACCTCTTTCAAACATTGCTCCACTATCTCTCAAATGGAGTGACAGCATGCATCGTCCTTATCTTTGTCAGCATGCATTCTTTTGCTGTATTGTTCCAAGTTGGTCATGATCAGCTGAACCTTTAATAAAATGCATTCAATTTTTAAAGGTGGTTAGAATCGATTTGAAAAGAAATTTGATTGCTATTTCTAGCCAGTCAAGTGATTTTGAAGAGATTTTTTTTTTGTTTTGCAAGTCAGTCTTTGTTGTTTATGTTGTTGCTGCTGCTGTTGTTGTTAGCCCTGAATCCGAGGAACTGTAAGCCAAGCCCTCCAATTGTGAACATCCTTATTTTTGTTTTCGTAGGAAGGGCATCCAGCTATAGAAACTCTGCCAGATCAGATTGGAGCCTGGTGCAGCCTTCTGGTTCACCAGTCCTCAGTCAAATCATCCAACCCATGCTAGCATGGAGGGCAGACATTAAACAATGATGATGATGATGATGACACAGTGTATTTAAAACCACAGTATCCAATTTGTTCTTACTTTCTTTTTAAAGATGGTTGGTTGTTATTCGTGTGTGTGTGTGTGTCTTGATGCATACTCATGTTGGTATTAAATGATAAGTTGTAAAAGAGTGTCACTCTCACACAAGCAGTGTCATTCATTTCCAGTCTTTCATGAAAGCATGTCTAGTCATAGGGAAATATTAACTTTCTTAGGAAAAATTGAGGGTTAGTGCCATGAAGGATATTTGGCCATAGAAAATATACTTTAATGAATTCAATCTGACATGTTCACGGATGGAAAAGTAGACATTATGATGAGGATGATGAATATGATGATGATACTTAGGGATAACATCTGGTCTTTGTTAGCGAGCAAGGTGACTGCCAGGACAATGTTTTAGTCTTATTGGACCTCATCAGCAAAATACAGTCAAACTTAAGTAAGCTAGATCAGTCGACAGAGGTTTTATACATAGAGAAATATTGGTTTCAAAGTTTGGCACAAGGCCAGCAATTTTGGGGAAAGAGCAAGTCGACTGGATTGACCCTAGTACTCCACATGTACTTGATGGGTTTAGTTGACCAAATTGACCCCATTAATTTTTCCAAGTTTGGTACTTACGTAATTTTTTTTTGCTTAACTGCTAAATTACAGGATGTAAACAAACCAAAACCAGCTGTCAAGTGGTGGTGGGAGGGAAGACAAAGGCACACACACACACACACACACACAGACACGCGCTACATACATACATGTGTACAAAGGGCTTCCACACAGTTTCTGTCTACCAAATTTATTCTCAAGGTACTTATTGAAGACACTTAAACCCCAAGTGCTATGCAGTAGGACTGAACCTGAAACCATGTGGTTGCAAAGTCAGTTGCTTAACCACAGAGCTATGCCTGTGCCTATGTAATATATCTAAAATTGTATTATTCAGAGTTTTATCCAATCTTTTTGCAAGTTTCTAAATTATGATTTGAAGAAGATTTGGTTGCTATTACTAGCAGGTTGAGTGATCACGTAGAGAGTCCCTCATCTTCTTTAGTATAGATATGAAGTTGGGTAAGATGCAGTGTGGCTAATGGGGTTATAATTTGCAGCAGATGCATTAGCATGTTCAGTATAAATATGTCCTTAGGGAAGATACAAAGTCTTTTGCTTCATTTACGAATTTTGATAGCCAAGGTACTTGAAAACAGAGTATTGAACCAGGCATTAATGAATGGGTTAGATTAGTCTTCACCATCATTATATCAAATAACATAGTCATCATCATCTTCATCTCAAAATAGCATCATCATTATATCAAATAACATTTGATATAATGTGGTTGAATCAGCTTGCTAGAAATAACAGCCAAATCTCCCCCATATGATATCTCCTTCTTGAAAGGAGAGGGATGCATTGTATAATGTAGTTCTAGGTGTCAAGACAAGATGACCATGGTTGGAATGTTTAGACTATAGCTTTGCTTAATGGGGATGACCTTTTCCTTTCTTGCATGATTAATTATTTAGCCCACAGGTTAGCTCTAATTCAGGAGACTTATCTATCTATTATTAAAAGTGTTTAGCCAGGATCATCATACATTTTGTTTCCAGATCTGTTGTGATTATATAATACTACCTTCTCCAGTTTCTCTTATTATTTAATCTAGGATAAGCTAATAAGGCAGACTCTGTATGATTTCTTGATCTGGTGGGGTGTGATTTAGCTGTTATTTCTGGCCAGTTGAGAAGCCACACAGTTGCTCCCTTGTCACATTCTCATAAAAGATAAACAAGTTTGCAATCTCTAATTGAGTCAATCCTGTCATCTTAGCCAAGTTACATATAAGTTATTCAACTGTATTTTTATTAATTCAGAGCATTTCATTTTATCTGTTTATTCTATTAATTTATTTAGACACTGACACGACTGTGTGGCTAAGAAGTTTGCTTTGCATACTCATAATTTTGGGTTCAGTCCCACTGCACAACACCTTGGACAAGTGTCTTCTGCCATAGCCCCAAGTTGACCACTATTTTGTGAGTTGAGTCTATGTGGAGGCTGTGTGTGTGTGTGTGTGTGTGTGTGTGTGTGTGTATTTGTGCGTTTCCCCATCTACTGCTTGACAACTGGTGTTGGTTTGTTTATGTCCCTGTAATTTAGTGGTTTGATAAGAGGAACAGATAGAATAAGTACCAGATCTAAAAATAAGTACTGTGTTCAATTTGATTCTATATTTGAGAGATGAAGAATTATGTACATTATTTACATTATTTACATTCAATGGATATATCCTCATCTTGTTTGTTGTTAACACAATGTTTCGGCTGATATACCCTCCAGCCTTCTTCAGGTGTCTTGGGGAAATTTCGAACTTGAGTCCTCATTCCTAAGGTATTTTCCAGTGTCATTATTATTATTATTATTGTTCAGGTCACTGCTTGGAACCGAACTCGGAATCTTGGGGTTAGCAGCCCGTGCTCTTAACCACTACGCCATATGCCTGTGGACATATGTGTTTAATTTGTTTGGCTAAAACCTTTCAAGGCGATACCCCAGTGTAGCCACAATCCAATGACTGAAACAAGTAAAAAGATAAAAATTATTTATTTTATTTTATTTTAACAACAATGTAATTGATTTTTGTTTTTATATATATTAGCTTCAGGTCAACTCTGATTGACTGCAAATATGATGAAAAGTATTCCAGTCATCACTCTTCTGTCTCTTTATTCAGATGTAGTTCATCTAAGTCTACCTCATCCAATGTGCCTTTCTTTTTTTTTTTAAATGGTAGGAAGTGATTCCTAGGGAAACTTTGCTGCTGCTTCTAGTAATCCAGTGACCACATAGAGGTTCCTCAACTGGTTTAATCAACCTAATGGTTTAGTTTTCTTGCCTAAGCTTTAGCAGTAATTCTAATACACTGTTAATTTTTTCAATTGAATTGCTTACAGTCCTAAATTTGGATCCAGTTTCAGTCAGCCTCTTGTCTAATGCAGTTAATCAAGTCTTGTTCCTTCAGTACTAAATGAAGAGGTACATCATCATCATCATCATTGTTTAACGTCTGCTTTCCATGCTGGCATGGGTTGGACGATTTGACTGAGGACTGGCAAGCCAGATGGCTGCACCAGACTCTGATCTGATCTGGCAGAGTTTCTACAGCTGGATGCCCTTCCTAACGCCAAACACTCCGAGAATATAGTGGGTGCTTTTGCATGCCACTGGCACGAGGGCCAGTCAGGCGGTACTGGCAACAACCATGCTCAAATGGTGTTTTTTACGTGCCACCTGCACTGTAGCCAGTCCAGCGGCACTGGCAACAACCTCGCTTGAATATTTTTTTTTTTTTAATATATTTAAGCTATTATGTTTTATACATGCTGGGCTATTATGTTTTGTGTAGGCCAATTTATCCTAGTACAGAGCAAGTGCTAGCCAATTCTAATGATTTTTTGCAGTATCTGTTAATGATTTTAGGATTTCTATTCTGAAAAATCTAGTCTTTGTAAAAGCAGAAGTGAGAAAGATGTTCAAGTTGGTCATATTTAGCACTGCCTGCTTCCACAATTTGAGTATATGACTTATATCAAAGTTGCAAATTGGTGGAGTCTGTAGAGCAGTGGTTCTCAACCAGGGTCCATATGACTCCTGGTGGCCCATATGAAATTTTGTGGGTTCACACTATCAAAATAGTGAATTGGGGATCCACAGTGGTATTTTAAGGGTTCACGAAAAGGTTTGATTCAATTGTATTAATTGCAAGAAATAACCAAGTTTCTTTCACTAATGTTTTACATAGTTCAACCTATACAAGTGAATGAGTAAATAACAAAATAGGAATTTTGGAAGAAGTAGCTATAAATTTAGTTTTTAAACATCAAATGGCTATGGGGGTCCACCAGAATAAAACAGTAAAGAAAGGGGTCCATAGATAAAAGCTGGTTGAGAACCATTGCTTTAGAGTCTTGGATAGAATGCCTTGTGCTATTTGTTGCAACTCTATATGTGCTGAGTTCAAATCCCATGAAAGTCAACTTAGTTTTTCATTCTTTCAGGGTTGATAATTTAAGTAAAACATTAAGATGGTGAATAGACGGAGGGGTTTCTTGGAGTATCTGTTCCAGCGCTTTATGTTTGATGGTAATTCCTGTGATTACACTGGTACCAATCTAAACTGGTTCTTGTTTTTCTCTGGAGCAACATTAGTGATGTGGAGAGGGAAGATTAATAAGAATGCGAGGCTGCTAGTCTTCCATAAGAAGGAAAAATATTTAAAAAAAACATAGCTTGCCTAGTGTTGCATTTTGGTGAAGAACATTTTATATGCAGACCTATAGCCTCATGAAACTCATAATCCTCATCATTGTTATCAGCATCATTGTAGTTGGTTTAACGCTTTTGTTTTTATGCTTGTCTTGGCTGGATGTGCCTGCAAGGTAACTACTTATTTAGATCTATCTTAATACTATAACTTCAGTAATGTGAGGTCCAGGGTTCTTAGTTCTAACTGTACCACTTTCTCCACAGGCTTTTCTTGTTCTGTGTCTTCCACAGGTACCTTTTAAGAACTCAGCTAATCATTTAGGGAGTCTCTATAGGATCAAGCAACCTGCTAGAAGTAGAAGCCAAATCGCTCAAATCAAACTACACTTTCTCAAACAGGGGAGGATACATTGGATGATGTAGTGCCAGATACCCTTAAAAAAGATGGGATGGCCACTGCTGAGATCCTTTTGATTACGGATGTACTCAATCAGATCTATACTGACCCATCTTGTGATGCATCTGTAAACTGGAGCTCATTGACTGTTTGTTGACTAGTTTCTAGAGACATCATGTAAATTGATGACTTATGTAAAGCCCGTATAGCTTCCAGCTTATAATTCAGAATCTTACCATATCACTTAATTGTGATTATCGCAATAAAAGGTATAGTGGCAGAATCAAAAGATTTGTGTTAATTTTGAAGAAATGTTAAGCTGGTGACAATAGTATATCAATCTTGTACTTATTAAAAATGTCATCTTCATTACATTAGGATAACAATCTTTGTATGTTTAACATATTGAATTGATGTTGTTCATCTCAGGTTTGTCTTCATTGAACAAACCAATGATCAAAGATGTTTCAAATGAAAACATTTCTTCATTATTTCATTCACACAGTGACATCCTACCAATGGCTGTTACGTCCATCTTTATCATCATATTGGCCATTTCTTTCACCCAGTGACCTCATACTATTCACTCTTATATTCATCAATGGCATTCTGCCTTTGGCTACTAAACTCTCCCAATGACATCATAACATTGGCTGTTACAATTATTCCATATCATCATACAACTGGCTGTTGCATTCATCTATTGGCCTTATTCCATTGACGGTTCCATTCACATAACTATATTTTCACCTTTCAGTATCATATCATTGAATATAGAAATATATTATACCATTCATCTATATCAATTCTACTGACATTTTGCTTGTGTTATATACCAATATATACCAGTAATATCTGTTTACACTTACTTAAAGATTCTTTCAATGGTTCATGCCATATTCACTCTACACATTATTCTTTGATGTATGTCACATACATTTTACATATATTGTATTGAATACCTATAATTGACATAATCTCTCAATAGAGATAATACCAATTATCCATGTCGTATTCACTGTGCAAATATTATATTGACAATCTATGTCATCCTTTACAGACAATGGTTTATGTCGCTTTACAAGCATTATAATGATCCATGTCACATTCACTTTTGATTACTCATTTTAAAGTCTACTGACATTGTACCACTAAGCTACATGACATTATAACTGATCGGTTTCATACTCTTTCTATTGATGTATCAATGATCCGTTTTACTAATATTTCACAGATGCTATTCTGATGACACATATCACACTCATACAACAAATATTTTACCAATCATTTATATCAAATGGTTCTACCCATGTGCTATATGTCCAGTGACCACACACACACACACACTATATATATATATATATTGTTACGAACGCCTGCACGCGAAGCACCCTCTTAACACCGAAGAGGGGACTCGCGCATGTGCGAATGTTCATACGCTCAGTGAGCTAGCAAAATTCGTCTGTCGGTACAATCCTGACCGATAATAAAGCCCCGGCTGGAGCACGCAGCGAAGAACAACACAGGCAAATAGGATGGGGAGGAAGAAACAACACGAAGACCATGCGTTGGGTAACCTTTTCTTTTAGTCGTACATAACATCACAGAATACATTTAAAACATTAGAATAGAGCATTACATAATAACAATTCCAATACATGGCATGACAGTTCAATAACGTTGACCAAGTTTCCAAACAATTATAAGCTTTTCAATCATTTTTACATCGCAGAGTTCGTGTCTCAAGTTTCATTTG
>NC_068981.1:168704311-168711487 GCF_001194135.2 Octopus bimaculoides
TATATTTTATTATATGTATTTATTTTCTCTTAGTTAATAATTAACTCCGACAAAATAAATTGGTTAATAGATACCAGGGTAGTAAAGATCACAAAATGATTGTGGTGTAACTCCTGTTTATGAGGTAGAAACTCCCTGTTATTTTGGTCAATTGTGTAAATATAAAAATTTAGTAAATGGAGTAATACGCATATGTTAAATGAATTCTTTTATTTCCAACATATGTTTCGAAGATTACAAATGGTTCCTTCCAAAGGAATAGGTGATGTTGATAAAGATGTAATCTTCTCTTCAGGGAAATACATAGGAACCAGCTTAGCCGTAAGACATTTTAACCCCATATATACACATAGATATATATGCATGCATATATATATATATATATATGTATATATATATACACATACTTTATATTTATTTATGTATGTATGTATATCATCATTATTTAACATCTGCTTTCCATGCTGGCATGGATTGCATGGTTTGACTGATGACTGGCAAGCCAGGTGGCTGCACCAGGCTCCAATCTGATCTGGCAAAATTTATACAGCTGGATGCCCTTCCTAACGCCAACCACTCCGAGAGTGTAGTGGGTGCTTCTTATGTGCCACCGGCACTGGAGCCAGTCAGGTAACACTGGCATTCACCACACTCATATGGTGCTTTTTACGTACCACCGGTATAGGAGCCAGTTCAGCAGCACTGACATTGACCACATTCAGTTAGTGCTTTTTACGTGTCTCTGGCACAGGTGTGCCATCTATCTCTCTCTCTCTCTCTCTCTATATATATATATTTATATATACACACACACTCCACAAAGTAGTTGTTGTTAGGAAGTGCATCCAGTGTAAAAACCCGGCCAAATCAGACACAGTAGCCTGGGGTAGTCTTCTACTTGGGAAATCCATGTCTGCATGGAAAGTGGACGTTAAATGATGATGATAGAATCTTTTACTAGTTCTAGCTTAGCCAATGAGCTATTGCCATGGTAGGATTGCCTTCAAAATGCTTATGCTTGTACTCATGGTGGAAATTGAACCAAATCTGACTGAAGTGAAATTCAGGACTCTTAAGCAGAATGTGAACCATAATTATTCAGAGATATTCCAGAGGTTTTTGTTTTGCTTTTATCATTCTCTTTCTCTTTGTAGGTAACCACTTGCACCGTTATTCAAAAGTTCTGGAGGGACACTTAGGCAATCCCAAACCTCGACCTCTGCCACCTTGCCCTCATCAAAGCTGGGCAGCTCCACACCTCCTGAACATATCAGCCCCTTCGTAAGTTTTATTTTTGCAGTCCTTTATATATATATATATATATATATATATATATATTTTTTTTTTGTCTGTTAGAAAAACATTATTGATACACATGCAGCAACATCTTCATATTCTGGTTGAAAAACACACACATTATCCTGTATTTTCTGACATAGAAGTTGAATTTTTCAGACCAAAATTTATAGTGAAAACATGCAGGTTGATTTATATACCAAGATGACTTGGAGAATCAAATATTTCATGTGAAATACAGTAGGATTTGGAACGACTGTGATGGCGTTTGAATGTTTACACTATGAAGGCCAAATGGTTAGGATAGTTGGCTCAAGATCATATGATTGCAAGTTCAATATCTGGTGGCGTGTTGTGCTCTTGAACAAAGCTGGCAAAAATGAGTAGCACCTGTATTTCAAAGAGCCAGCCTTGTCACACACTGTGTCACGCTGAATCTTCCTGAGTACATTAAGTGTACTCGTTAATTTCACAAGCAGGCTGTTCCATTGATTGTACCAACTGGAACCCTCATCATTGTAACTGACAGAGTGCCAGTTATATGCTGTGTTGATTTGAAAGCTGAAAAATATGGTCAACACACACACAGAGTGATAGGTTGCTTCATAGTTTCCCCTTACCAAATTCTACTTAGACAGTATCAGTCAAACTGAGGCAATGATAGAATCTACTTGCCCAAGCTACCAAAAATTGTATGAATGCAAAGCTTCCTAGCTACACAACCATGCTTACACCTGTATATAAATTCATGTATATTTTTGGGATGAAATTTTTAAAGATGAATTTATTTTTAGAAACTCTTTATTAAGGTATTGTTTCAATTGGGTTTTGTGGTATCTGGAAAGATATTCTTTCTCTTTCAAAAAATTCATTTTCGTGTTTTGAATTAACTTTAACTTCTTTTATTTGCAGGAATCTGTTCCAGCAACCAAAACTATTGTCAGTTGACATTGGCCAGCAATCTAATTGGCGAAATGCACACCACTTCCCAATGAAGATTCCTGATAAAGCAATCCCTGTCATTGAAACACGAAAAGACTTTCCTATAACTTATGATGGGTTAAGTTTCTATCCCCTGTTTGCACTTGTAACCACTCTGCTTGTCTTAATGTTTCTCATCAATCAATATTGCAAACACAAACCTCGACCAAAGAAGAAGAAGTCTTTTGTACGAAAGGTGCAACATATACTGTTGAATCGAGTTCCCAGTGTCTGATACTGTGATCACAACCAGTGATGTTTTTTTTGTAGGTTCAAATTCTTGTTCTGTTGAATAACGCAAAATATCAAAGAGAAAGTCAAGTGAAAGAAGACAACTGTTGAAAAAAAAAAGGAGAGAGAAAAACAAGCAATGTAATTTCTATGACTCTTTTGGAACTAGAACTGCTGGCAGTATCTCCAGAATTCCGTTGACATGAAAGTGGCTAATTCTAAAATCGTTGGTGTTTCTTTTATCAGAAACTTTACTACCACCCCCAAAACAACCCTACCATTTTATTTTCATTCGCCCAAATATATTGATTCTAATTACAAATGGAGTAATAACATTTATATAATATATATTTATGTGTTTATTTATATATATGTGTATGTATTTGTTTATGTATGTATTCATGAGTATGTATTCATTCACGTACATATATATTTTTATACACACATATGCCTATATGTATGTTATTTGCATTTGTGTATGCATGTGTGTACTGGCCATGCTAGCACTACCATTATTATTGCTGCAGTTAATGATTTTGGTCTGCTGGAGTCTTGTGAATGAGTGTGTTTTGATGTGACTGAACTCCTAAGATGTTGTTGGTTCAGCTGAAGTCTTCTTATACAGTGGAGTTTGAAAGTATTGGCATGTAATGTCATACAGATGAGCTTTGATGGAGGAAGTTAAACTGCTGAGATCCTGTGATACCTAATCTTCAGCTGGAAGTATAAGGACATCATTTCTGCCATTTTGCAGAAGCTTAGAGACCAAGATTTTCTGTCACTTTCAATGGTATAATTTTACACGAGTGCTAATATTTTCCAGACATAAACACAGTTTTATTTTTATCCTTCTTCATACTATAAAGTAGAAGACTTCAAATATTTCACTTTATTTCAATAGTTTTGCTAGTTGATTAGAACAACCTTCTTTATGAAGTATAACTGCTTCCTTCTATATTTGTTACTTTAGAAGGTAGTCAGATCTAGGTGCAATAGTTCCAATCAGCTAAGAACAGGACTCTTGGATACAATACAACCTTCTGTTTCCTTGTTTGTTATCTAGATCCATCTTGTTAATCATTTGAAGATAATCTGTTACAAACAGGAGTATAAAATGTTGCATCATTACACAAATACACAGGTTTAATAATTTTCCAGATTCTGGGAATGCAATTTTTTGAGGCCCTTTGTATTTGGCCTTATGCATTCAGACTAACTTTGCCTGCAACATTCTCAAGGGATGTTAACAACTCTTGCTCATCACTCAGCTGATCAGCTGTGAAAACAAAATCATCAACTTCTGCTTGATGGTGAAACTTTTGTTTTGTACGGGGCCAAAATGTTACTTAAAGATGTATTCCACTACAGTCACAAGGAGAAAAGGAGATAGACTGTCTTCCTGAAGGATTCCTGCTGCTATTCAAAACTCATACGTTGGACTATTTGTGCTTTGCATAAAGCTTGATAGATTTTCATATGCGAATAGTATAACTCCCACAATCTCATCTCTGATAATATAGATCAACAGGATATATAATATGGCCTTTGTGTTGACACTGTCAAATGTCTTGAAGAAATCCATAAATACAATTGTTGCTTTCTGCTTGAAGATTCTCAGTTCTATATTCTTCTAAAGGTAAGGATCTTTTGTAGTGTTGATCTACCTTTTTGGAAGCCATTTTGGTTCTGCCTCTTTGGATGGGATCAGTGTGGGGTAATATTCTATTAAAAAGCATCAAGTTGTAGATTTCTGAGGCTAAAGACGAGTGTAATTCACAAGAAGTTTTGAAGCAGATGAGAATCACTTTTCTTTGAAAGTGAAATAATCGAAGACTTTGGGAAGGTTGTTGATCTATTTACTTTTCAGGTCTCATTACAGAAGTCCAACAGATATTTATAGAATAGTGGACTCTTCTAGATAATTCCTGTGATGTTATCTGGACCTGATGTATCACTGTTGTTTTAACTTCCTATAGTGGGTGGGCTAATTTGGATTGGTTGGCTATCTGCTACTTTGTGTTTGAAGAAAGGATCATTACCATGTTTAGTATTGCATAACTTTGTTATGGAATAAGCCACCAGTAAAAAAAAAAGTTACTTTATATTTATTCTTCCCAAATTACCATGAATAAAGTCCTGCCAAAGTCAAGAACCTCAGCATATTTTACCACTGAACTCCAGGTACCTATCCTAATCAATCAAGAAAGAAATGTATCCACATGTCATATTGCCACATTCTTACTCCAGTATGAAGAAATATTTCATGTTGCATTATCGATCTAGTATCTGAAATCCAAATATTGGAAATGTATCATATGATGATTGCAATGAAGAAGGATCCTGCTTACATATGGATGTGAAGCTATTGTTTTGAAATATAGCTTAAGTAAAAGTTGTTGTCTTCCAAAATGACGAACCTGAGGTAAAATTTTAGACAAGATAACAAAGTGGATAGTGATAATAGTGTAGTTCTAAAGATGGAACTGCACTGACTTCTAGTTTATCTCATTTTAAACATTTTAGAGCACTTTGATTTCTTTTTCATAAAGCCTTGCATTAACATTTGGTGCACTTTCATTTCTTTTACCATTTTTGGTTCCAGGGAATAGTAAGCAAATGACAGGATTTTAGAATACTATGATTCAAAATCAGGTGGACTGAAATTAGTAAAATGTCAATTTTTTTTTCTTGCAAATTTAGAGACATATCAGATATTGCAAAGTAACTGTTGAAAGGGTTAAGATCTTTTTTAAAATGACATTGAAAAGATATTCAATAGCTTCTTACTGTATGGGCCTTCAAAGAATTCTCAGAAGTGAACCAGATTTCATGAGGGGTAAGTTCCTTGGTGAGTGAACACATGAAAGTAGTTGGTAGGACAAGAATACAAGAGTGATGGTTGTGTGTGTATGTGTGTTATATGCATACATACATAGATACATATATCTATGTATTTATATATATATATATATATATCGTAGTTATGTGTGGACATATATATATACATATAATCTTAGAAGACAATATGTCACAATGCATTTGCAGTACCAGTGCTGATTCCAACATTTGGGATACTTGACTGGTCTGTAGAAGAAATCCTTTCCATAGACATGAAAACATACAAGATACTGACATCAGCTAGACAATTCCACAAAAATGGTGATATCAATAAGCTCTGCTGAAGAAGAGATAAATGCAGATAGCCTTTGACTGTCGTATCGTCTCTCTCTCAGTTCTTGTAAATATCTAAGTGACAATCTGGATAAGCTAAGATTTTCAGAAAAATAAATCAGCCAGTTAACTTACACATTACAAATACAATCTGTAAGTGGAACAGTAAAAATCTGCAAGACTATTCTCATGTTTAAAATGTGACATTGTTTTTGTTATCTACGGTAGAGCTTTGTAACTTTGTTAGAAACCAGTTCCTTCCTCAGAGAATTTGAATAATTGAAAACAGAAGAGAACCTACCTACCTACATATATACATATAATATACAATCACTCAAGTGTAAAACAAGGTGCAAAAAAATAGTTCTTGAATACCAAAAGTAGAATAAAATAATGTCTTATAGAAACTGAAAAGATTTCATAAACTGTTACTCATAGTTTCACGTCACCGGCCACCAGAAATTACGAGTGTTTAGAAAAATACTCAGGACTATCTAACGATCAGTCATGTGATACTGAGTTACAGTTCGTGAAGTCTTTACTACTTCAAAACACACACACACAAAATATACATTCCTGTATTTCTATACATACATAGATGTATACATACAAATATACATATAATGAAGACATAGGGCTTTTTGCACGCGGAAAGGGAAAGCTAAGTAATTTTTATATATTTCAGGCATCAGACTCCATCATCAGGAGTTACCTGATTAAAGTAACGTAAGTTTATGGAGATGTGGTCATGTTGAGTGTTGTACAAGCAGTGATTCCTCTTTGTCCGTTTACGTGGTGGTATTGGCAAGGGAGAATGTAGTAGCAGGACCCGTTCTCCCAAAACGGTTCTGGCAGTGGTTGTAGGGGTCACAGTTGGGATGTTAGTGGATGGTAGCGGGTTATATGGATGTTGAGACCTTCATTGCTGATGGCCATATTGATGGCAGTAGTGGTCCTCTCAAGTCCCACTGCAGCACTTTTGGCAAGCATCTTCCACTATAGCCATGGGCCGACCAATGCCTTGCAAGTGAACTTGGTAGACAGAAACTGTGTGGAAGATCGTTGTGTTTTTGTGTGTGTATGTGTTCGTCTCCATCATCGCTTGACAACCAGTGTTGACTTGTTTATGTCCCTGTAACATAATGGTTCTGCAAAAGAGACTGATAAAATAAATACTGGGGTCGATTTGTTCGACTAAAGCCTTCAAAACGGTGCTTTCTGCATGGCTGCAGTCCAATGACAGAAGCAAGTAAAAGATCATATATATAATCAAAGAAAAAAGATAAATCCGTACGTTGTATGCAACCAATGGAATCCCCGTGGAAGTGGTGACGTTTCTAATAAAACTATTTGTCTGCCTATGAATGGAAATAAACTTCAGTGAGTTATCCTTATTGTTTTTCTGAATTCTTTCAAATTATAAAGGTAATTTATGGACACACACAACTTCTCTCTCTCTCTCTGTCTCTTCCTCTGTATTTATATATATATATATAT
>NC_068981.1:168711718-168715111 GCF_001194135.2 Octopus bimaculoides
AGGACGTAAAGACGGAGGAAATGCTACCTAGCATTTTGTCCGGCGAACTTAGGATTCTCGCTGCTCGTCGCCTTATGTTCAGTTATAATAGTAATACTTGCACTCCGTCGGTTACGACGACGTGATTTCATTTCCAGTCGATCCGATCAGCGGAACAGCCTGCTCGTGAAATTAACGTGCATGTGGCTGAGCACTCCATAGACACGAGTACCCTCAACGCAGTTCTCAGGGAGATTCAGCGTGACACAGAGTATGACAAGGCTGGCCTTTTGAAATACAGGTACTACTCATTTTTGCCAGTTGAGTCGACATGAACAACACGAAATAAAGTGTCATGCTCAAAGACAGAACGCGTCGCCGAGGACTGAACTCACGACCTTACCACTAAGCCACGCGCCACAACTAATAGTAATAATAATAAGAAAAAACGATTTTACGCTAATCTGAAAGATTACTCGGACAGTTCGATGATGGCTTAGGTGGCCGAAACTTCGAAGTCACTGTCATTCTTGTTAAAGAATTATATAATCTATCTATCTATCTATCTATACACACACACGTGTGTGTGTGTTTGTGTGTCATTGTGCTTGTGTTTGTCCTCCACCACCGTTTGGCAACCGGTATAGGTGTGCTTACGTCGCTGTAATTTAGCGGTTCGGCAAAAGAGACATGTAGAATAAGTACAAGACTCGAAAAGAAAATAAGTACCGGGGTCAATTAGTTCGACTACAATTCCTCAAGGCGATGCCCCAGCATGGCCGCAGTCTAACGATTGAAACAAGTAGAGGATAAAAAGATTGACTAATGGAAGTCAGCATGCAAATTCACATACACACACACACACGGCAATGATCTGTGTAGAGTTTCTATCAACCATAAACCATTGATTAGTCCATGGCTATAATAGAAGACATTTGTCCAAGGTGCAGCATAGAGGTCAGCAACAGAAATTAAGAAGACAGGATGTTTTCAACCTTTATCAGACTGTAGGTGCATCATGCCACTGTATGAGTTTTCTCCCTTGTTATAACAGCGCGGTGGCAGGGGAAACAATTCTAGAGGAGATGCAGTGTGCCAAAGGTTTAACAAATCTCTGTGGAAAATATTGAAAAGAAAAATTAAATAAAAGTCACAAAAGAAAAAGTGAGCCCATTTTGAAGACGAGCACAATCCAAGAAATTTATGAGATTTAAAGTTCTGTAAATAATCCTTTCTACTCTAGTTACAAGGCCCGAAATTTTTGGGGAGGGAGTCAGTCGATTAGATCGACCCTAGAACGCAATGAGTCGAAGTCGATAAACTGTTTAATTTATCGACTCCGAAAGGATGAAAGGCAAAGTCGACCTCGGCGGAATTTGAACTCAGAACGTAATGACAGACGAAATATCGCTAAGCATTTCGCCCGGCTTGCTTACGTTTCTGCCAGCTCACCATCTTAGTTCTGTAAATAATCAACGAAGCACTGATATAACTTGAACGACCTGAAGTGGGACTAAGTTGAGTGATGTTGATTGAGGAGGAAACAGGATCAGATATGGTGGAACTCTTAAATGATAGGTTGCTAGTGGAAACGAAACTAGCAATCTATAAAGAATAAGCTGGATTTTAGCCTAGTCCAGCAAAATTATAGGGGATGAGGTTAGTCGTCACCATCAACCCAGTGCTCAGCCAACTAGTGAAATGACGAACAGCAAAGTCGACCTGTATTTGAATTCAGAGCGTAAAAAACCCGGAAGAATGCTCTTTAGCACTTTGTCCGATGCGCTAACAATTCTGTTAGCTCGCTGCCTTAATAGTAATTCTAATTTTGTTAAGAAGGCCAGCAATTGTTTGTGAGGGGTTGGGAAGGAGAAGCCGATTACATTTCAGTACTTGACTGGTACTTTATTTTATCGATCTCAAAAGGATGAAAGGCAAAGTCGACCCCGACCGCTTTTGAACTCAGAACGTAATACTGCTAAGTACTTTGTCCGACGTGCTAACGATTCTACCAGCTCGCCGCATTTATGAATAATTGTTTCTGATGTAAGACATGAAACCTGACATTTGGTGGTGGTGGTGGTGGTGGGGGGGGGTTAGTTGATATCATTGACCCTTGTACTTTATTTTATCAAACCTGGAAGGCAAAGTTGACTTCGGTAGAATTTGAACTTATAACATAAAGAGCCGGAACAAATAATGCAAAATAATTTTCTCCGACGTTCCAACAATATTTCTAGCTGACATTAGACTGTAGGGCAAATTTTGACAGAAGGAAGGGTTAGTTCAATCAACTCTAGTACTTAACTGGCAATCGTTTTATCACACCACCCACCTCTTAGAAATATGATAATAACTAAGGTCACCTTTACAGGATTTGAACTCGGAATACAAGGTGATGTGACTAAATATAGCTAGTCATTTTATCTACTGCTCCACTGATTCTGTCAAATCCAAATGACATTGTAAGATTAGTGAATATTGTCTGAAAGAACCAAAACCAAACTGCATATAATTGTATCTGAAAGGGAACCTAAGTATATTCAATTTAACGATGAACTTAAATAAAAGAGGGGAAAAAAAGTATGAAGAAATAAAATAACTGATGGAATTGTCTGACATATTGAAATTAGACTGAATAAATTTATTTTATTTGTTACAGTTTTTCAATGACAATTTTTTTTTCTATTTTTCTCATTGAAAGTAGCAAGAAGTGGATGATTATTGATTGAAAATCATGATAAAGCAAGATAAAACGAGATAAAACAATGTAAATAAATACAACGCTTGTGTTATGCGTATCTATATGTGCCGTAGGAGGATTTAGATGTACTTTAACTGGTTTTATTTAAATTTCACAACGTTTTTTCTTCAAGTATCTAAGTTCATACTATTCTGATCCAGGAGGGCTGGTTCATATCTTGTTGCTTCATTGATAATGAGTATAAAGTAAAATTTATATTTGGGGTACCGCATTTATAAACTTTCTATTAGTAATCTGTAAATAGTTTCATTTTCTTGTATTTCGATGTTTGAAATTTTGTGCAGGCATGGTTGTGCAGTTAAGAAGTTCGCTTTCCAACCACATAATTTCGTGTTCAGTCCTGCTTCGTGACCAAAAACCTCGCGAGCGGATTTGGTAGAAGACACTGAAAAAAGCTAGTCATACACACACACACACACACACACACACACACGCACACATAAAACGGGTGCTGAAAAGTTCATGGCTCTAAGGGTGTCGCGAAAGGCTTGGCTGAAGGTCCATCATTCGGAGTTCTTTCACAGGGCTCAGAAAAACAAAGACCTGTGAATCTGAGAGGGGAATATATTGATTAAAATTAAAAATCATAATGAATTGACCCTCCTGTATTTTATTTTACCCAAAGCGAAGAACTTTTCAGTACATTCTTG
>NC_068981.1:168715557-168717557 GCF_001194135.2 Octopus bimaculoides
ATATATATATATATATATATATATAGTGTGTGTGTGTGTGTGTTTATGTCTACTTTTCTTGACACTGGGTGATAGATGTAAATGAGTATCATCGTCATACAAGCGGTGTTACTTATTTCTAATCTTCAATGAAAACATATCTGGCCATGGGGGAAATATCTTGCTTGGAAGCAAGAAAGAATTGGTGAAATACATTTGGTCATAGAAAATATGCCTCAACGAATTCCGTTCAACCAATGCAAGCATAGAAATGTGGACGTTAAGACGACGAGGATGATGGTAATAGTGATGACGATTGAGGTGAGGGTCTCAAAGAATATCGATTTGAGTATCTCTTTGTAAGACGTGGATTTGATTTGAGAGACATTTCGGCAATAGAATTATGCACATACTTATGCGTGTATGTGTGTGTGTGTGAATAGATACAACTTACTCCCTGTCTTTCCAAAACTCGACACCGGAATAAATTCAGTTCGTGTTATTAATGTGTGTGTGTGTGCGCCCGCACGCGTACGTGTGTGTATTAGAGCAGTGTGTTTGAATGAAGGATTGTATGTTAGAGTTGTTGACATCGTTTAAAAGCAAGTATAACGCAAATTAGAAATTAAAGACAAAGCAATTGGTTTACACTTTATTTGATATTTCAGTATTTCGAGCTTGAAACAACTTTATCAAAAGGAAATACAGGAAAGTGATGAGCTGTATCTTTTGCTCAGATATGGAGAAAGGAAGATGCAACGTGCAGACAGACAGATATTGTCCTAATCTATCCGCTTTGTGCAATTCGCATCTACTCTTTTACTTGTTTCAGTCATTTGACTGTGGCCATGCTGGAGTACCGCCTTTAGTCGAGCAAATCGACCCCAGGACTTATTCTTTGTAAGCCTAGTACTTATTCTATCGGTCTTTTTTGCCGAACCGCTAAGTTACGGGGACGTAAATACACCAGCATCGGTTGTCAAGCGATATTGGGGGGGGGACAAACACAAACACACAAACATACACATACACACACACACACATATATATATATACATAAATATATACGACGGGCTTCTTTCAGTTTCCGTCTACCAAATCCACTCGCAAGGCTTTGGTCGGCCCGAGGCTACTGTAGAAGACACTTGCCCAATGTGCCACGCAGTGAGACTGAATCCGGAACCATGTAGTTCGTAAGCAAGCTACTTACCACACAGCCACTCCTACGCCTATTAATAAATTCATTCACATTTTTAATGAGGATGGTTTCCTTGATCCTCAAATTAGCATCTGGTGCTCTGTCGTCTTGGCAACCAAGATGTCTAGACTGTGGAATTCCGACAAGCGTGTCTTAATTGATGTGTTTGTCTACGTGTTCCTTGAGGCGGATATGCAGTCTTCTGATAATGTTTCCGATGTGGGAACAGCCAGTGTGCTTATTGCAGACTATTTGGCTTTTGTGGTATATGATGTGCACATAGGCTTTGTAGCATCTTTCTACATTAATGATCGGGGAAGTTGACTAGTGTGTGAACAATGCTGCTGCCTGTTAAATGATTCCTAGTACTCTAGTTATGCTAGCATTAATGTATTTAAAAGATAAGCAGAAATGAATATGTGACGAGTACAAAAAATGATATTAGCGATTGACTAACATTATTTTAATTTTCTCAGCAAAAACAGGAGACAACTCTTGAAATGAAAATGCCTTGTGGCAGTTGAAAGAGCACTGAACTGTTATAAGTGAGATCGCCGACCCTGCGTCATTGTATTAGTGTCTTTATTTAACTCGAAGTCAGCTTTTATATGTATGTATGTATGCATGTATGTATGTATTTCTCCTTCTCTTGTTCTGTGCATTCAAGTATAACATACATTTTAAGTGCGTATGCCGCTGGGAGAAGAATTTGCTGGCGTTTCGGAGAAAATTTTTCATCGGCAAGGAGAAACGTTTTTGTGTCTTTTAACTATCAAAACCTTGGTGACACACACACACACACACACACACACACACACACACA
>NC_068981.1:168718280-168720816 GCF_001194135.2 Octopus bimaculoides
CCCCACAGAAGGTTATGGTCTCAAACAGCAAACAAACTTAAAAGGTTTTATGTATATATTTGTAATAAAAAAATGTCGACGTAGACCACCGCTAGTTTCCTTAGATTGTCTTTCTGCTTTACACACACACACACACACACACACACACACACACACACACACACACACACGCGTATATGTGTGTGTATGAATAATAAGCACTAACGATAAAAAAAGAATGAAAAACAATTCAAATTTAGACTTCACCAGCAGTCTTTCTAAGGATTGTGACGGTTTCGACTCCTTGAGACCGAACCGCGTATGCTACAAGTGTCATCAATCAATGGATACAATGAGACAGTGGTGAAGCAACACAAAAAGAGAAAGGAAAGTGAAAGAAAAAGATATATGGTTAAGACAAACAATTAGGACATGAGCAAAAATATAGGTCTACATACGATAGAATGAAAATAGACTAAGTCAATTACCATGAAAATAAAACAAAACAACACGATGATATTGACGAATACGATGCGGAAGGGAAAAGAAAGAAAATACACGATAAACGTTTAGACAATGTCCTTTAACCAACAGCCGAGAGTAGAAGGATACACGTGCTCGCTAGACAAGTTGAAAGGCAGAAGGGAGTTAGTTCATTGAGTATAATGGAAGTAGTGAAGAGCTAGGAACGGAAGGCGGCACAACATAGAAAGGAAATGACACAACATAGTAGTAAACTTCTAATATACATGTATGTAGTTGTCATCTGTGTCTGTGTTTGTTCCCACCACCATCACTTGATAACTGCTGTTGGTGTGTTTACGTACCCGTCACTTAGCAGTTCAGCAAAAAGACACGGATAAAATAATTACTAGACTTACAAGGAATAATACATATGCCACGGGCATATGGCGTAGTGGTTAAGAGCGCGGGCTACTAACCCCAAGATTCCGAGTTCGATTCCAGTAATAATAATAACAACAACAACAACATCGAAAAATACCTTAGGAATGAGAACCCAGGTTCGAAATTTCCCCAAGACACCCGATAAAGGCTGGAGGGTATATCAGCTGAAACGTTGACAAATATCCGTCAAATGTAAATACTCTAAATAATTTACAAAGAATAAGTCCTGGGGTCGATTTGTTCGACTAAAGGTGGTGCTCCAGCATAGCCGCAATCAAATGACTGAAAGAAGTAAAAGAATAAAAAAAAACATGCACACACACATATATATATATATATACACATACATATATATATATATATATATATATACACATACATATATGCATGCATGATCTCTCTCCATATATATATATATATATACACATACATGCACACACATTCACACATACGACTGGTTTCCACAGTTTTCGTCTGCCAAATTCATTCATCATGAATTAGTCGGCTCAAAATTATAATAGAAGACACTCGAGTACGACCGAACCTAAAACTATGTGGTTACAAAGTGAGCTTCTTAACCATACGACCATACCTGTATATACACACAAACGCACACGTCCCCTCCCCATACAAATCAACACGACAGGACTTCCATTTCCCTCTGTTGATTTTTCTTCTTTCAGGTAACTGATTTCTGTTGGTTTCTACTCATTTTCAATCAAGTGTTCACAGTTGTAATTTGTGCATTTTTTTTTTCGTTTTTAGAGGTTGGACATTGATTTGTTGTCACTTTTGCGATAGAGAAACTTCTAAGGACTTCGTTACTACAGTAACAATAGATTTTTGATTTATCAAACTATGGTGATATTTATATTAGCAATCTGTTGGCGCTTGTAAGTGCTTGTCAAACGTTGAGTGAATGGGATAGAACGTCATCTCAGAACGTTTGTATTACGATTGGGTTCCATGTTTTTAGTCCATGATGCCTGTTCGGCAACTTTACAATTCTATTATAGAGAAGAACTGCGTTTTCTTTAGATTTTTTTTTTTTATCTTTCAGTTGTTTCTGACAGCGGCCATGATGGGGCACCACATTGAAGAATTTTAGTCGAACGAATCGATCCCAGTATTTATTCTTTTTAAGCCTGGCACTTATTCTGTCGGATCCTTTTTTGCCGAACCGCTATGTTACGAGTACGTAAATACACAAACACCGATTGTCAAGGGGTGGTGGGGAACAAACACAGAAACACACACAGCAGGATTCTTGCAGTTTCCGTCAACTAAATCCACTCACAAAGCATTGGTCGGCCCGAGGCTACAGTAGAAGACACTTGCCCAAGGTGCTACACTGTAGGACTGGTCCCGGAACCATGTGACTGCAAGCAAACTTCTTTATTTCATAAAAAATTCGCCATACGGCGTTACATATAGGGGACAAAGAAAGACAAACAAACAAAGAAGCTACGGGCTGGACACGGACATTAATGAATGAAGATGAATACACAAGAAAGAATGAAAATGGGAGAGGCACCAGCGCCCGCCGACTGATAACCTCGCTAAAACTTTGTTCAATACAAGTCGGTCAAAATTATAAAACAAATTCACACAAATGTTCTTCCTCTTTATATGAGGCAACAAGCCTCTTATA
>NC_068981.1:168721352-168723628 GCF_001194135.2 Octopus bimaculoides
GGGGATTCAATCCCTCTTCCACTTCTACATCTATTTGAGGTTTTGGCGGGCTACTATTAATGCCCGCCTTTCTCTTCTTTCCATTGTGGCTACTGCCTCATTTTTTTTCTGCAGAGCAGGACTACTCTTTTTAATGGGTGTCTGCTCCTGGGTCACTTTCGTGTCTCGGCGACAATCCTTCTTCAAATGACCAGGCTCCAGGCATCCGTGACAAGGATTACAGGATATCTAGATCCTGCCATGGTCAAGTAGTCTGGAAAGACCAGACTGTCATCGTCTAACTGGGTCGGCCTTAGCCCCGACAAGATTTTTTCCTCCTCCAGGGGCTGACTGGCGAACTTACACGCCATATACGGGGTTCCAAACAGCAACTATATAGTTGCATAGTTGGAACCCCTGGCGATATGCTTTATCGTCGGCATGTACTCCGCCAGCTCTTCTATTTCTAACCTAGGAAAGGGGCAATGGTATCCAAGGACTTTGAATAAGTCCTTAGAACCACGTCCTCCTTTCCAAATCTGTCACCCATTCTTTCGGTGGGTTAATTTCCCACACCAAAGCAGTGTTATTTTTTCTATTGTTCATATTCTAACTACAAAAAATAATAAAAGAAAAAAAAAACTAAAAAACCCCCCCACAAAATACACAGTTAAATGTCTGTCCTCTGGCGTATTTGAACTCCTGACCAGTCCTGTGTACTTCCATATAGGTAATCCAATAATTGGTTCACAAATACTGGTGCTCGTAGTATAATCCAATTGTCATAAAATTTCAAATTTTTTCCTTTTTTTCATAAATTGAATTTAGAAAAAAAAAAAAAAACAATAATTTTCGGCCTGTTGGTACTGCAATTGAACCCAGAACATAGAAACTGGGAAACTGGACCCATGAGCCTGGCTAGGCTTTGAAAGGGCGCATAAATAAAAAAAAACGCATTCATTGGACGACCCAATATAAGCTAGCAGGTCGAAGCTTCGAAGTCACTGTCACTACTCTTCTTGTAAAAGTTTAATACTCTACAAAATGTTTTAAGTAATCCTTCACTTTAATACTTTAATATAAAATTGCTTTGAATTATAACTCAAGAGTATATAAACACATACACACACATGCACCCACCCATAGTCATCAATCGGAAGCGAGTATGACGTGGTAGCAGCTACTATGATTTTGCTAACTGTTTTTAGGTGTTCCTGTAGTCGCGAACAGACATAGACGCTTTCTTGGCTGTTCCGTTCTTGATCCATCCAAATATCCAAGATATGTCAGAGAGAGGAAAGGAGAGAAGGTGTACCAGCAATGGGCTGGTACTAATTTTCAGTTGAATAGATCACGTTGAATGATGTTGCTTTGCTCAAGGACACAAGATCGAACTTGGTTGACGAATCGAACCTGCGATCTTATAGTTGTGAGCACAGCACACTAACCACGAGGCCACGCGATTTCACCCATATACATATAATACACACACAGGTGCATACACACGTACGCTATTGTATGAAGGAAGCGCGTAGTTTCATCCATCGTCACATTAGGCAGGCAACGATGCATTAGCCATCTGTGCAGAAGCAAAGAAAGGGAGGAAAATAAATAATAGAGATAGGAAAGAAACATATCTGTAATTCCTCAATGTATTAATAAATACATAGATAAATATATGTATGTATATATATATAATATAATATAATATAATATAATATACATATACATATATATGCAGACGCGCACACACACACAACAGTACTGTATGTGATATGGAACGAAACTTCATACCATTTATACCTATTATATGATGACTGCTGAAAGATTACAATTACGCTAGAGCTGTCATCGTGTGTAAGTAAGTGATGTTCATTCCTGCAAGTGAAGAGTTACTTTCGAAAAATATAGAATAAATAACTAGAAGCACAAAAGTAAACAGTTAGCGAAATCCCCCTCTCCAGGTGCAAAATTAATTCAGCTAGTCATCTGGTGGAATGGAATAAACTATCTAAGCATTGCTTACCTACAATACGAATACTAATAATAAAAATGGTTTCATTTTTATTATTGTATTTCATATATATATATATATATATATATATATAGCATATGAATTGACGAGGAGGGAAATGTTCATAAAATTCAATTTTCATCTGTTTGCAAAATAGAAGTACGTGTTTCCTTTATTATATGTTCTTTTGCGTTTTTTTCTGTTTTAAAATTTCATTTTTTAAAAAATTCTGTTTTGTCAAAATGAAAATGTGAGGCTTTTAAGGATTCGCGTTGCATTATAA
>NC_068981.1:168723638-168731388 GCF_001194135.2 Octopus bimaculoides
GTGAGGCTTTTAAGGATTCGCGTTGCATTATAATATTTGAAATGGAAAATGGAGATGTTTAAGAAGGACTTCGTTAAAATGGTTAAAAATGAGGTCTCCACCTGCTGCAGTCTATTAGCTATCACCATTATCCCCAGGTGTTCTGTGCACGTAAATGATATTTGTAATATTTATTAACCATAGCCGTGTGTATATATATATATATATATATATATATCACATATTTACATACATACTGGTGCGTAGATTAGAATTCACCACCATCATCGTTATGATTATTTGGCAGTATTATTAGCGCATCGGATAAAATACTTAGCGTCATTATGTTCTGAGTTCAAATACCACCGAGGCTGACTTTGCATTTCACCCTTTTGGGGTCAATGAAATAAGTACCTATTTCGTTATTGCCCACAAGGGGCTAAACATAGAGGGAACAAACAAGAACAGACGAACGGATTAAGTCGATTACATCGACCCCAGTGCGTAACTGGTACTTAATTTATTGACCCCGAAAGGATGAAAGGCAAAGTCGACCTCGGCGGAATTTGAACTCAGAACGTAACGGCAGACGAAATACCGCTAAGCATTTCGCCCGGCGTGCTATCTCGCCGCCTTCAATGAAATAAGTACCAATGAAGTATTGGTATCGATGTAATCGACTTGCTCCTCCCTCAAAATTTAATGTCTTGTGCCTATAGTAGAAATGAATTATTATTGTTGCTGTTGCGGTGGATTGATAGAACCGTTATTGTCGGATAAAATGCCTTGAACTATTCGTCCCGGCTCTTTAGGTTCTGAGTTCAAATTCTGGGAAGGTCAACTTTGCTTTTGATTCTCCCAATGTCGATAAATTAAATTACGAGTTAGGTCCTGGAGTAATCGTTTTAATCGACTGTCAATCAAAGTACCAACATTCAATGGAAGTGGTTTGTCGGGAGAGAGAGAGAGAGAGAGAGAGAGAGAGAGAGGAAGTGAGTGAGAGTGTCTCCTTGTGTTAGGGTTTTATACCAGAAAAGGATTATAAGGAAAATGATATACCCAGTTTTGCAAATAACGGTCAATTTCTATATGCTATCGAAAAGAGTGCGAGAGAGAGAGAGAGAGAGAGAGCTCGGGCCGATGTATAGCAACATGTGAGCTCTTTCGTTTTGGACAGAGCACAGTGAAACGTGTGCCTGTTGTTTTACTGAAGACGAAGCGAGAAGACTGGCGTGCTCCTGCGCTACATGTTTGCCCGTAGATCACTCGTGTGGTATATGAAGAGGCGGATACGATAATCATGACCAGATGCATTAATGCTAATCCGAATCCTTAGTTTTTTGTCACACCTGCGCCATAATATTACTTTCAAGTTTTGGCACAATGTCAGCAATTTCGGAGAAGGGATAGGTCAATTAGATCGATCCCAGAGCTCAACTGGTGGTTATTTTATCCATCCCGTAAGGCTGAAAGTCAAAGTCGACCCAGACGGAATTTGAAGTCGGAACGTAAAGGCAGACGAAATGCCGCTAAGCATTTTGCTCACGTGCTAACGATTATGTCAGCTCGTCGCCTTACATCTGCGCCATAACATCGGCAGTTGACAAGCTCATAAATTACATACAATAACAAGTCATAAAACCCCTCGAACAACACAAGGCTATCTTCGAAAATATTTAGCTTCAGTTCAGAAGATCCAGGTGGCAATTGAGAGAGGGCAAGGAACATCTAATGCAGAACGTGTTTCAAACTTTGGCCATTGTGTAAGAGAGAGAGAGAGAGAGAGAGAGAGAGAGAGAGAGAATCAAATGAAAGCCATACTTTTCTGCGGGGTAAAATGGTTGGGTATTGGTTTGGTCCAGCAATTTGAACCCGCAAAGCATATATAATATGAAAGCCAACTACAGAACAAAATAATGATTGTGTCAAGGCCGTGTCTGCAAATAAGGAGATTAAAAAAGAGAAGGGGAAATAAACATATATAATTCTAAAAATTTGTTCACCATTTGGATTTTCTCTCTTGTTAGGTGTGCCAAAAGTCTTCCAGCTAGTTATTTAGAGCTTCTGTTCATCGCACCTTCTTCAGTTCAGCGGATTTAATGAATGAACGAATGAATGGATGAATAAAGGAATAAATAAAATAACTTCTAAAAAAAAAAACAACAAAAAAAAAACAGTAAAATAAATTACTGCGCAAGCTGAACTAAAATCTAATCTCAACCAGTTTTAAGAAGAAATCAATAATTTCTAAAATGTTTCTAACGGGTGTTTGTTGTTTCCTGTACATCTTAGATGTTATGTTAAGTTTGGTCTCCTGCACAAACACTGAAAGCACGTCTACATAACGAATAGGCAACTACGGATGTTAGCTTATTATATGTATTTAATGCATGCATGTGTGCATACATGTACGTTATTATGCATGCATGTACATGTATATGTATGTATGTATGTATGTATGTATGTATGTATGTATGTATGTATGTATGCATGTATGCTTGCATGCATGTATGTATGGATATATGTATGTATGGATATATTTGTGTATGTTGTATGTCATTATTCAGTTTAATTTCAAGATTTCTTGACTATAGAGAAAGAGCTGGTTTCTAACCTAGATCCCAGGCTCTTTCACTGGAATTTTAACATCAACAACAGGGTATTTTTGTATGTATGTATGTATGTATGTATGTATACGTGCAGATTTATATGTTTTGTTTTCTGTGTGTCTTCTCATGCAGGTACTTGCATATGTAGACATGCTCGTATATACTTAAATGATAAACTTCTGGAAAGTTTTACAGACTTTTACAGTTCCACTACTACTAATGCTGCCGCTGCTGCTGTTGCTGCTGCTTCTACTGCTGCTGCTGCTACTACTACTACTACTACTACTACTACTACTACTACTACTACTACTACTGTGCGACAACGTCGGTGTTTGTCTCCAAGCGATCGCACAGCCTGCTCGAAATAACAACCAAATGTTTTTCAAATCACAGGAAGTGTTCGGCGCTAGAACACTGTTTGCCTAGGGCTAAAAGACGATGATTATTGATTATTATGTCATTTCAAATGTAAGTAACTTCGCAAGTCCGACAAACAGTATGTTTTAACATGGCTTTCACACATTTGTCCACAAAAAAAAGAGGAACCAGCTGAATACCAGAATAATATCTTAAGTTATTTAGTTTTGTGTCTTTATATTTTGAGTTCAAGTCCCGGCAAGTTCAACTTTAATTTACATTTCGCTGAAGTCAATAAACCAAATACTAGTAATAATATTAATTTCAAATCATATTTATCACGTTCGAGTACATTCGAACGTGAGAAGACCTTCCGTATCAGAAATAGATCTGAGGAGAAATAACCTATAAAACATGTGTGGAAAATACATATTGCGTTTCTGCGTTGTTTTGTTTCGTCATCTACGAACATTATAAGTCAGCGAGAACGAATTTAATCTAATTAAAAGAGCTTACGGTACATTTGCTGATGTACATAAAGCTTGGGCAAGCAGCATTGAATAACATATATTTGTGTAAAGTAATATTTAATACGCTCGAGTGCATTCGGATGGGAGAAGACCTTTCCCTGCATAAATAGTCTCGGGAAAAAATTCTCCTCTTTGACATGTATAAAAACACTTGTAGGATAGTGAATATTTAATTTACTGTCACTACCAAATTACTTGTGCCTTTGTGCTTATGTTAGAAATCCTCATTATTAATATTTCCAGAAACTATTCAGCACACCCAACAGAACTTCGGATTTAATACTTGTAATATTTAGTTAATATCTTTTTATGTTCTAAATCCCACCTGGAACGGCATTATCTTTCAGTTTTCCGGTTCTGGTGTCGAGTACCAGTCAACTATTGGAATCGTTCCGTTAGATGCGTTACGTCTTGCTTTCTGAACACGTGGATTTGCAAAATAAAATTAAGTAGAAAAGTATTATAATTAATGTTGAAATTCTACATAGAAAGCCAATTAATGAACTGTTTGAGATAATTTTTCCTCGTTTGAAGGAAAATCTTAAATTTATGAATAAAATAACTTCTTCTTCATTGCTACGCAAAATGGCTTCTTCAATCAGAAATACCTATACCCTCTTTCTCCTCTTCACGTTGTCTAAAACGATACTGAACGAACAAGTTTTTATGACTATTAAGCAAAAATATTTTACAAAATCTGCAACAAGAATATTTTCAGAAAAAACCAAACAAAAGTAGTGATATCTTTTTTACACAGTAACATGAGTGAGTGCATTCCATTTCTAACGATACTTTTGCCAACAACAACAACAACACTCATTTATCCACATTCTACTAAGTGAGAATGTGAGCTGCAATGGAAGGAGTTCCTCTGACGCAGTGGACACATGCTGTTTTAGGGTTTAAATTGAAGAAGGAAGCGTAATAGAAAATTGTTTGCCAAGGAATTTATCCAAGAACAGGCAAGCAGGAAAGTGATCCGTGTTAGTATCACGTAAAGAAAGCAGGGGACTTTCACTATGCCCTAAAAAAAAAAAAACGAATGATAGAGGATGATGTGTGGATGATGTGAGGGGAAGTGTATTAACTGTCAACCAAGGCAAAGCGTAAGGAATGTCTTCTAGGCAAGACAGGTAATAAATAGAGATAGTGCGACGCACACCTTCCCATCGGCTCATGTCGCAATACATGGACTAGTGAAATTGTCAGGAGTGTTGGAAGTGTCATTGCCTGCAGGCTCATTGTCAAATTTTTTAGCGCAAATAAGCAGGTGGTTAGTGCAAATGTACAGAAAAATTACGTGGATTTGCACGTCTAAAAAACCTCTGAAAATACAGGGCTATTCCAGAGCTATGCACCATCGCTGGTGTGGAAACACCTACGGCGGGGTATATGAGACCGGCAGTGCAGGACAAACAACCCAACCGTCACGCTTGCTGCAAGAGTCAATTGAAGTTTTTCTGCCTTGCCGAACAATAAAGAGGAGGTGAGAGAATGCCGGACTGCAATAGACCAGCAACGACATATCTCGGAGATTCTTTTTTTCAACAATACTGCCAGTTGCATCACAGGTCCTAGTTCCGGGTGCTGTCGAAAAACTCGTCTCGTCCTCAGTACAAGAAGCTAGTGAAACAGAAGGACCTCGCTTCTCAGTAGCACTAAGGCCATTCAATTGTAACAATGGAAAGCAAACGGAGGTTGGAGAGGAGTTGTAGACTATCGCTGAGGTTAGGAAGACGAGAATAGAAGAAAGTTATACAAAAACAAAAGGGATATATAAATATAAAATTTCAATCATTCCATGGTCGTACGATAGTGATGAAATATAAAACACGACGATGATGTGCTGTATGATAATACGGATTCAGGGAGATGTCAAGAAATATGCAAAGGTTAGGAACACATCAATGTTTACCACTCCGTTAAACAAACTTTTCTTGTAGATTGGGGATGCCTTCTAACTTGTCCAATACGAAAATGCTTAGGGACGCCTTTGGGAGCATCGGATTCTAATACGAAAAGTAGCAGGCAAGCATAGTCGTGCGGTATTCTCACCCGACCCAGCTCGCTAGTTCTTACTTGTAAGAGTGAGGGCAGTTTCACTATTTGTTTTATATGTTGCTTAAATCATATCTTTTATAAATTATTGTATAGTGCTTTGTATATTCTTCTTCTTATCCCGTATATTTAATTTATATCAAATTTTTTTGGATATTGATATTTATTGCATGACCTCTTTACTTTTCATTTCATTTTATATAGCCATTTTATTGTAACTGTTTTTTAGACGATGTTGTATGTATGAAAGAGCACTGTTTGTAATAACAAAGACATTATTATCCCCTTGTGCCTATAATAGAAATTATTATTATTATTGTTCAGTAGTTTTATTTTTATAACGTGCTTTCACTTCACTACCAAGCGCAGCTCTGTGTGCCTTGGGTATGTGCTGTGGTTTGCTGTGATGCTCTTATGGTTACTGTATTGAAAGTGTTTTGCGTAGGATGTGTGCAGTGCCCAGTAGTGCAATTTTCTGTATGTTATATATATTTGTAAGTCCTGGTGTTTTTGTTATGTATTTGTCTGTATATTTTTATTATTATTATTATTATTATTATTATTATTATTATTATTATTATTATTATTATTGTTATTATTGTTATTATGTAGTCGTCTTATTTTTATTGTATGTTTTCACTCTACTACCGAGATCGCAGCTCTGGGTATGTGCTGAGGTTTATTTTGGAGTTGTTATTTTTATTGTATTGAAAGTGTTCTGCATCAGATATGTGTAGTGCCTAGTAGCGCTATGTTTAGTACGTTATATATATTCGTAAATCATGGCTTTTTGGTTATGCATTTGTCTGTGCATTTTTTCATCACACCTAAAGCACCTATTAATATAGGGATTGTTTATGTCTTCAGGTTCCTAATTCACGTTATTTCTATTTCCAGATCTTTCTATTTCGACAGTTTCTCCGTTTCTTATAGCGATATATTGTCATCTTTTGGAACTGATACGTTGATTAAGAGACATTTTATTTATTGATGACCCCTGACAACATCTTGCTGTTGTTGTTGTCGTCGTTATTATTATTATTATTATTATTATTATTATTATTATTATTATTATTATTATTATTATTATTATTATTATTATTTAGGTGGCGAACTGGAAGAATCGTTAGCGCGCTGAACGAAATGCTTAGCGGTATTTCGCTCGTCGATACGTTCTGAGTTCAAATCCCGCCGAGGTCAACTTTGCCTTTCATTCTTTCGGGGTCGATAAAATAAGTACCAGTTGAGTACTGGAATCGATTACATCGACTATATCCCTTCCACCCAATTTCAGGCCTTGTGCCTATAGTAGAAAGGATTATTATTGCTACTATTATTATTATTATTATAATAATTAAGGTGGCGAGCTGGCAGAATCGTTAGCGCGCTTGACGAAATGCTTAGCGGTATTTCACTCGTCGCTACGTTCTGAGTTTAAATCCCGCCGAGGCAAACTTTGCCTTGCATTCTTTCGAGGTCGATAAAATAAGTACCAGTTGAACACTGAAGTCGATGTAATCGACTCATCCCCTCCCCTAAAATTGCTGCCCTTGTGGCAAAATTTGAAACCATTATTATTATTATTATTATTGCTGCACAATCTTGTTGTTTATAGGATTATTTGTCACCATATGATATTGTATCAACTACAGACAGCTGTATTTGTTTTAAATTGTTGGTGCTCGTCTATTTTAGTTCAGAGAATAATTGAATTTCATGTTTGAAGATATTTTCGCTAACGTAAATCTTGTAGATGCTTTGAGCTGTGTCATTGGTGGAAAATAGATTTCTCAGAAAAATAAATATCTGTAACAGTAACAAATATCATTCTTGCTCTCAGGGTAAAAAGACAGCCTCGTGACAAATATATCTCTCTCGCGCTTTCTTTCTCTCACTCTCTCTCTTTCTTCCCCTCTCCCTCTTACGGATCTAAATGCAAAAAGAAAGATCTCAGGGAAGACACAACTCCGTGAAAATGCAACTCCTCTTCTCTCTCTCTCTCTCTCTCTCTCTCTCTCTCTCTCTCTTGCCATATCTCTCTGAGGAAACATCCCTCTTGGAGCAAAAATAAAGCTTAAAAGAAAATGTACAGATCTGCCAGGAGCGATTTGGATGTTCACTTTCAACAAGATAAAATAAACTGTAAATCAAAACACACTCAAATGTTACTAGCAATCGTTAACATTCATGGTAAAAATAATTACAAACTTTATAAAT
>NC_068981.1:168731529-168732707 GCF_001194135.2 Octopus bimaculoides
AAGAACTAGAGAAATACAAAGCGACTTGCTCCATCTGGCGACTTACTCCATCTTGGCATCGTGCCTACGTCAGAACGGATTTATGTACGACATTAACTATATTAGTAACAACCTATGGCAACGTCTGCAAAAAATATCTTGATATTATTTCTTCAACAGCCGTTCACCGACGAAAAAAAAAAAAAAAAAAAGGCAGTGAATTAGGAATCTAATGAGTCTAGCGTTCTATATTAAACAGGCTTAGCTCATAACATTTTATCTTAAAAATCCTTTCAGTATTTTATCAACGTATTTCGCTGAGCTTTTTATCAACGTTTTTCGCTGAGCTTTTTGTCAACGTATTTCGTTGAGCTTTTTATCCGTCCGTGTCGATAAAATAAGTACCAGTTGAAGATTGGGGTCGATGTAACCGACTTACCCCCTCTCCCGAAATTACTGGCCTTGTGTCAGAATTTTAAACCAATATTTTATCATCTTAAGGCGGTGAGCTAGCAGAATCGTTTACACTCGGATCAAAACACTTAGCGGCATTTCATCCATCTTCACATTCTCGAGCTCAAATTCTACAGAGGTCGACTTTGCCTTTCATCCTTTCAGGGTCGATGAACTAAGTACCAGTTGAACACTGGAGTTAATGTAATCGACTGTCCCCATCTCCAGAACTTGCAGGCCTTGTGCCAAAATTTGAAACCAATATTTTATCAATGTTTTCACATATTCAAAATATAATTTTGTGAATAATAAATATTAACATTTTCTTACTTTTTGAAATCTTTATCGAAACTACTTTATTAATAAATTGGCATCAGAAGTGGCTGTGTGGTAAGTAGCCATAGGCGCAGGAGTGGCTGTGTTGTATATCGCTTGCTTACGAACCACATGGCTCCGGGTTCAGTCCCACTGCGTGGCACATTGGGCAAATGTCTTCTACTATAGCTTCGGACCAACCAAAGCCTTGTGAGTGGATTTGGTAGACGGAAGCTGAAAGAAGCCCGTCGTATATATGTATATATGTGTGTATATGTGTGTGTGTGTATGTTTTGTGTGTCTGTGTTTGTCCCTCAACATCGCTGACAACCGATGCTGGCGTGTTTACGTCCCCGTAACTTAGCGGTTTGGCAAAAGAGACCAATAGAATAAGTATTAGGCTTATAAAAAATAAGTCCTGGGGTCGATTT
>NC_068981.1:168732717-168736020 GCF_001194135.2 Octopus bimaculoides
TTAGGCTTATAAAAAATAAGTCCTGGGGTCGATTTTCTCGACTAAAGGCGGTGTTCCAGCATGGCCTCAGTCAAATGACTGAAACAAATAAAAGAGTAAAAGAGTAGTGAATACGTTAATCGGTCAAATTCTAGTTGGTGAATTTTAGTTAATCAGTGGATTGTTTGTGATAAATTGCTAACCAGTGGTCTGTAGGTGATATATTGTCGGGCGGTGAATTATCAGTCGGTGAATTGTTGGTCGGTGTAGTGTTAGTCGATGAATGCTTGGTATACCAGTGATTGGTGAATCGTTGCTTGCTATACTAGTGACCGGTGAGTCGTCTGACGGTGCGTTGACGGTCAGTGAATTGTTAGTCGGTGTAATGTCAGTCGGCGAATTATTTGTCAGTATGTTAATGATCCGTGAATTGTTAGTCGGTGTGTTCACGGTCCGTGAATTGTTAATCGGTATGTTATCGGTCTTTATGTTGACGAAAGGTGAGTTGTTAGTTAGTGCTGGCCAGTATACTGTCGATCGCTGAACTCTTGGTCACTTTATTGTTAGACGTTGTCGGTTAATCGTTGGTCGGTATATTTTCAGTCGGTAGTGAGTTGTGAGAATCATTGGAAGGTAAACTGTTGATCGGTAATCTACTGCCGGTGAATTTTCTTCTAACTCAGTGGCTATGTGTAAAATCCCAGAAATAATTGGTGTGATTTTGTTTTCCCTTTTTCGCTCGTAGTCAACTATAATCAATATTTTAAAAAATTGTTTTTACAGCTTAGAGGAAGGAAGGCAAAGTCCACAAGCTTTTTCAAGGGTACGGAGTTTGATGGGAGAAGGGAAGTTATTTTCAGATTGAAGATGTAATCCAAATGCTTACAATACGGTACCGAAAGGCCAGGTAGTGCTGTTAAACCGGGTGACTGGTTATATCTATCAGTCAAGAACAGGAAAGGTTACGCCTACAGGCTTCCACATAATTTCTGTCTGACAAAAATTCTTGCATCTGATAATATTGTTGCGGCCCTTTGCGCTCTGAGTTGAGGTTGACTTTGTTAGTTATCTTTCCGGGGTTAATAAACAAGTATAAGATAATTACCAAGGTCAATGTAATCTACAATTTTCTCATCCACAAAAATATCTGGCTTTTTGCCTGTGTAAGGATCCCACTTTCTTCTCCATTCAGAAGAAATAATCCACTTCTTCCTAGTTGAGAAATAAGGCTTTCATGATTCGATGCCCGTTGTTTCGGCCTTTTTCGCTTCTCTGTCCCTTGCCTATAAAAGATGCATTCGATTAGTGTCAACTCATTTACGTGCAAGAATATTCCTCCAGCTTTAGCTTTCATGTGATAATCATTTTAAATACTACATTTACTATCCAGTCTTGGCTCATTCTGAGCGTGACTCAACTATTCGAGCAGCAGGCGATTTAATCAAAGCACAAAAGTATTAGATCCTCTTTCGCGGTACAGCTCCTCATTTGACTCTTTGTTTTGCCAGAAAAACCTTGTGGAAAGCATTGGTCTTATTGATATCTCCTTGTGACACACGCCAGCATTCTGAGCCCTGGAGTAGCAGTGTTGAATAAAGCATATTCATGTAAACTTATTCTTAACGTTTGAACACATTCGTCCTATTTTATTTACTTAACTCTAGTTCGACCAAGCTTTACGCACATCAGTAAGCGTACAATATACTGTTATTATATAAGAATGAATTCATTCTTATCAGGTTATGAACGACAGATTTGGTGTTCGAAGTTGATGACACGGAAGAACGTAGAAACGCATGCGTCCTACAATCCAATTCACTGTGCAATATTTACATCATTCACAGTGCAACACATATTTTCACGCATATTGTCTAAGAGCAGAATTTTCTCCTGGAACTATTTCCTCACCGAAAGGTCTCCTCACGTGCGAATGTGCTCAAGATGCTAAATATTACTTTATAGTGAAGGGGTCACCAGTATAGTGAAATTGGTCACCAGTATAGTGACTGTCCTGGGTCACCAGTGTGGTAAGTTCACTACCTTCGTAGCTAATGTGAGAAACTAAGTGAAGGAACTCAATTAAGCATGGCCGCAGCCACATTAAATAAGTGACAATCGGATGTAGTAGAGGGAGCCTGTTAGAGGGAGCCTGTTTATTCGGCCAATCACAGACCGAATAGAACTGTAAACTTACAGTGTCGTCTGAGTCTACTTTGAGATTAAAAATGTGTGTTCACTAATGCTAGTACAGACATGCTACAATTTTACGCAAACATAGTTTATTCAATGCTGTTTCGTGCAATTCTTTCCTATGTCAACGAATATTCAGTCTTGTTCATTTATTTAGTGATTCGTTCATCCATATTTCGGTAGGTATGGTGACTGCTATACTTCACTGATTAGATCAAAATAAGAACGAAACCTGTTCAGTGTTGTCTGCCGTGCTTTCTTGGAAAAATGAAAATAAAATGTTAGACATTAATATCGCTTTCCTTTACCTCACCGCATATTTATTCCTTGCTAGTATATATTGAAATGTTGTCTGCATTAATTATGCTAATACATCTACAGTTATCTCTCTTACTTACCCGTCAATATTTGTCATGCAATAGTATCTCGTCATTGCATATACATTTGTAGTTAATTGAGGATTAAATAATTACAATAGTAACCTGCAAGTTTCCAAGTATTACGTACGTATTCAACAACTTTAACTATTGAGCGAAATCAATATCATAACTGAAGGTTTCCATATAAATGAAACAAGCCCGAGTACTACGTTTACAAAACTCTTAACATGAAAAGGAATCTGAGATATAATCAAAATACATAAGAAATTACAGCAATATTATAAAAGTCTCTAGATTTATGCATAAAGAAAGAATATTTATAAAACGTAGAGCTTCCACGGATTCCGCTACTTTTTAATTATTAATACATTTGCATTAGACTTCCAGGGGCTGCTTAGCTTAATGCCATAGAACACTCAACTGATGTCTGAGAGGTTTCTCCGTAACCACCTGCTGACAATTTTTTTTTAAGAAAGGTGGTGAGCTGACAGAATTGTTAGCGCGCCGAGCAAATTGCTTAGCGGTATTTTTTCCGTCTTTACGGTATGAGTTCAAATCCCACCGAGGTCGACTTTGCTTTTCATCCTCTTGGGGTCGATAAAATAAGTACCAGCTGAGTACTGGAGTCGATGTAACCAGCTTACCCTTCCCCGAAATTTCTGGCCTTGTACCAAAAATTGAAACTAATATTTTAGCATTAAAATCATCTTTTGTCTCTCTCTCTCTCTTTCTCTCTCTCTCTCTCTCTCTCTCT
>NC_068981.1:168737209-168738874 GCF_001194135.2 Octopus bimaculoides
CACACACACACACACACACACACACACACACACACACACACACACACACGTGAATTATTAAGGTGGCTATTCGCAATTTACAACCGAGACGCAACAAATATAGTCGTCACTGAAGAAACTGAGGGTGTTATTTAGCTTCAGCATTGCTAGAAATAAGAGCCAAAACAATTCTTAGCCACGTGAGAACACTTTTCTAACGACTGACAAGGGAGACAATGTATAAAGAACATAAGTGGGTTGCGATTCACTACAGCTGTTTCAGACAGGTTTATTATTGATGAATAAACTGATTACATAATGAATGAAAAAAACCCAATAAACAAAACGAACGACAAAAAACCTTTTCTTCAAGTGAACTAAAAACTAAACATTTTAAAATTTAAAATTTGGTTCGAAGAATACCGAGATGCGGAACGTATATGTTGGCCCTCTCATTGTGACAACACTGTTGTTGTTGTTGTTGTTGTTGTTGCTGTTGTGGTAGTGGTGGTAGCGGTGGTTCGTGAAAACTCGTGCTTTTTTTTTATCATGGAGGCGGAGGAGAAATAGAAGGCGGAGGAGTTGTTTCGCGTGTTGAAACAAACATGTCATGATGTGAAGAATATACTAACTATAGCAATAAAGTCTGATAGTTCATGTCATGATCCACCGTACCTCTCTTTCTTTCTTTCTTTCTTTCTTTCTTTCTTTCTTCAGCAGCAAATTCTGTTCATAAAAAACAAACTCATAACAAAGACAAAAAAACCCCAAAAAACACCACCACCACCACCACCACCACCACCACCATCAAAAAGAAAACAACAACAACAACAACAACAACAACAACAACATCAAGATGGAAGTTATCGTTCAGACATATTTTCTGTAACATTGATTGGATTAATTATGAAGCGGCTCCAAAATGTCACTGATTAATAAATGTTATTGGATACATAATGGCGTGATAAGTTGATGGTGGTGGTGGTGGTGGTGGTGGAAGTGTTAGTGGTGGTGGTGGTGCTAGTATTAGTAGTGGTGGTAGTAGTATTAGTAGTGGTGGTAGTAGTGTTGTTGTGAGAGTAGTATTCTAGTGGTGGTGTCAGCGTTATTGTTGTTGTTGTTCTTGCTGGTAGTGCAATGGTGGTAGTAGTAGTAGTATTGGTAGTGATGTAGTGGTTGTGGTAGTGCTAGTAGTGGTAGAAGTAGTGAACCATTGAGATTGAATTTATTATCTGGCTTGGTACATTTTCTTTATTTGTTTTTGCTTTTTCATTCCTCTTCTATAATTTTATACTTTTGTTATCAGCAAATCATTCCTTCCTTCCTTCTTCCAATCTCTTTTGCTCTCCTCTCTTTCTCCCTCTCCTTCACTATTTTCAATTCTTTCTCCTTCTTTCATTCACTCCTATTCCCATTCCTCATTTATCCTACCCAATCTCCTTCTTTCTTCTACCTTCACTTCTTCCTTTCTATCTTTCCTTCACTATTTTCAATTCTTTCTCTCTCTCTCTCTCTTTCTTTCTCTCTCTCTCTCTCTCTCTCTCTCTCTCTCTCATACTCATTATTCCCTCATTCTTCCAATCCAATCTCATTCTTTTCTCTATCTTTCCCTCATTTCTCATAAAGTTTTAGAAGAGTGAAACAAACAAACAAGAGCACCACCACCACCACCAAAACCACCACCAC
>NC_068981.1:168739256-168740416 GCF_001194135.2 Octopus bimaculoides
ACCACCACCACAACAACAACAACAGCAAAAATAAAAACAAAAGATAAACCAGACGAAGAATAAAGAAAATCTGGTAATTTCAAAACTTGATTGCTAAGCAGAACTGAATCGTATTGAGTATCATCATCATCATTCTCATCATCATCGTCGTCGTCGTCATCATCATCATTCTCATCATCATCGTCATCAATATCGTCATCATCATTATCGTCATCATCATTATCGTCATCATCATCATCGTCATCATCATCATCATCATCATCATTGTCATCATCATCGTCATCATCATCGTCATCGTCATCATCGTCTCGACGTCGTCATTGTCGTCGTCGTCGTTGTCATCATTCTCGTCATTGTTGTCATCGTATTGTCATCGTCAGCACCGTCGATATCGTAGTGGCGTTGGTGGTGGTGGTGGTCATCATCAGCATCAACCGTATGTCCTTATCATTATCTTGATCATCGTTGTCGTCGTTACCACCAACAGCAAACCTCACCACCACCACCACCACCACTACCTAGTACTTATTCTATCGTTCTGTTTTGCCGAACCGCTAAACTACAAGAACATAAACACACAACACACACACAGATATGAATGCATTGTTGGCACTCGGTTGCTTACGACGTCGAGGGTTCCAGTTGATCCGATCAACGGAACAGCCTGCTCGTGAAATTAACGTGCAAGTGACTGAGCACTCCACAGACACGTGTACCCTTAACGTAGTTCTCGGGGATATTCAGCGTGACACAGTGTGACAAGGCTGACCCTTTGAATTACAGGCACAACAGAAACAGGAAGAAAGAGAGAGAGAAAGTTGTGGTGAAAGAGTACAACAGGGTTCGCCACCATCCTCTGCCGGAGCCTCGTGGAGTATTAGGCGTTTTCGCTCAATAAACACTCACAACGCCCGGTCTGGGGATCGAAACCGCGATCCTATGACCAAGAGTCCGCTGCCCTAACCACTGCGCCATTGCGCCTCCACTATGAATGCATACACATACATAAATACGTACACACATATACATATACATACATACATACATATATATATACATATATATATATGTATATATATGTATATATGTATATATATATATATATATGTATATATATTTATGTATATATATACATATATTTATATGTATATATATATATA
>NC_068981.1:168741281-168742328 GCF_001194135.2 Octopus bimaculoides
TACTAATACCATTACCGCCGTCATCGCTATCCCCACTGCTGCCGCCACCGCCGTCATCACCGCCACCGTCCCCTCTGCCCTCATCTCCATCATCACCGCCATCGCCACCATGGCCGCCATGGCCGCTGCTATGGCTGCCGCCATCGCCGCCGTGACCACCACCACCACTACCATCACTACAACCATCATCATCATCATCATCATCACCACGAATTCCACGGCTACGGTTACCAATACGACCATTGCCATCATCATGGACGTCTTTTCAATTCACGACAATAACCGCCGTTTACGGCTATCGACATTTCTGATTCACCACACTCAATTTCTCTCTCATTTTCCTTCACCTTCTTCTTTTCCAATCCTCTCTGTACATCCTCCTCTCTCTCTCTCTCTCTCTCTCTCTCTCTCTCTCATACTTGTCCTCATCTTTCTCTCTCTCTTTGTCTTTCTCTCGTGTATTTACTCCTCCTGCAACAAAGACCGCTATCGATGGCCAATGTAACCAAAGATACCTTGACATTTTTCGCTGTAGTCTCTTCTTCATACAATGAACCACAATTATAAAAGTCAACAGCAGAGAGGGAGAGAGAGAGAGAGAGAGAGAGAGAGAGAGAGAGAGAGAGAGAGAGAGAGAGAGAGAGAGAGAGAGAGGAGAGGGATGGAGGGAGAGAAGGATAGAGGGAGAAAGAGAGAGAAGAGAGAAGGGGTGAGAAAGAGAGAGAGAGTGAGAGAGAGAGAGAGAGAGAGAGAGAATGGGATGGGAAAGATTGCGAAAGGGAACGAAAAATGAGAGAAACGTATGTACGTATACACACATACACACACATACACACACATGCACACGCAAGCGCACAACACATATTCATACATATGTACACACACACTCATACATAGAAAATATGCATACAAGAGTACAAGCACACACGCACACACACACACACACACACACACGCACACATATATCTATATAATATGCTTAGATAAATGTACATATGTATGTTAATACACACGCATATGCATGTATATATATATATATATATATAT
>NC_068981.1:168743338-168748731 GCF_001194135.2 Octopus bimaculoides
ATACGTATCATATAATCTCTCTATCTCTGTCTCTGTCTCTCTGTCTCTCTGTCTCTCTCTCTCTCTATATATATATCTATCAGTGTGTGTATATCTATCTATGTTTGTGTGTGTGTGTGTGTGAGAGAGAGAGAGTGCGTATGTCTAAGGATTTCGCGTGTCTGTTTTGGATATGTGTGTAGGCAGTTGGCATGTACAAGTGTGTGAGTGTGTGTGAGCGTGTGAGTGTGTGTATGTGTGTGAGCACTTTTGTGTGCATATGAATTCTAAACATGTACTCCTGTGAACATTTGAGCATGTGTCTGTCTATGTATACGTATGTTTACAATGTATGTGTATGTATGCAAATATGTCAGTACAAGCATGGATTTGTGAATGTTCCGGGATTGTGCGTGTGAGTTTTGGCGCGTGACTGAGTTTATCGATGAGCGTATGTTTTTTTTGTTGCCATATTTGAGTGTACGAACATCTACTCACACATGTATATGCATGTATCTTATATATTTATGAATGTTATGTACATTATGTTTGTCTGTATATGTGCATGTATATATATATATATATATATATATATATATATATATATATATATATATATATATATATATATATATATATATATATGGGAGAATATACAAATAATAACAACAGACGAGGACAGGTGGTGTAAATAACAAAAGGATATATTAGTATGACGCTCGGGAATACGGAAAGTCTTTGACGTTTCGAGCTACGCTCTTCAACAGAAAGAATACGGAGACAAGGAGAAAAACACGGAGAAAAAAAATTGAATAGTGTTCAGTCAACGGTCAATCATAATAATGGCCGATCATAACAATGGCTGACCGGAAGTTATATATATATATATATATATATCCCCACTTAGAAGCAAGTGGATGTTGTGTTAGAACAGAAAATACTGTGTTACTTACCATTAAAGAACCTAGCATTTGGATTTGATGTGCATACAAGCACTCGTGTTTATATCGCTAGCGGGAGATAATCGTCCGCTACCTATTTCCCGCGGACGTCTACCAGTGACAAGGCCAAGGAAGGCTGAAATCACGTGATCTGGTAGTTCTGGAGGCGGTAGCGGACGACACACACACACACACACACACACACACACACACACAATGTATGTATGTATGTATGTATGTATCTATCAATCTATCTATCTATCTATATAAACATTGTGTAACATTTGTCTTAGATTCGATGTTTCTAAATATAAAAGATAAAAGAGACACAGAGATGGAACGCTATTAGTCATGAATTTGCTCGATCAGGGCTGACCTGAGGCTAAGCAACAACAACAACAACAACAACAACAACAACAACAACAACAACAACAACAGCAACAACGGGGCACATGACAGCTTCACTATACACGCGCACGCGCACACACACACACACACAGAGTTAGGGTGTAGCACTCACGATCGCTTGATCGTGGGTTCGATTCCCAGATAGGACGCTTCTTTTCACGTTGCTCCAGTGCACCACCACCTCCACCACCACCACCACCAACAACAACAACAATAACAACAGTATAAACTATAGCTACAACAAAGATAAGAAATGGAGAATAACAATAACATATTTAACATTGGCACATCGCCATTTTTTTGGGTTTTAGTGGGGGGAAAACGCCGTCAATGCAACGTGAATCAATTTCAGTACTTGACTGGCGCCATTATATTTCACGATTTGAAGTCGGAACTTAAAAATATACATTCAGTATCACGAGGTTGCTTCGTATCTCCCGTAGTTCAGATAACTATTATTGGCTTTTCACACCACTTCAGCTGGTTGTCTGAGAGTAATCACAAAGTATTGCTGAATAACCGCTCAAATCCGCTCAGAATAAGACATCACATGCCCATTGTCGCATATCAAACGCTGTATGGTGATTTTCTTGCAATGCTGAGTCCCTGCCACCCGATGCTAACAAATATATTTCATGCTTTCGTATCTTAGGGCGAGTGTTTTATCAAAGACTTTATATTTAAAATAGAAAATTTCTATTTGTAAATCTCTCAACGAGAGTCATTCAGTAACAGTACTCTAGAGTAAAGATTATAATGTGACACTCCTGGTTTAGGACGAATGTTACTGTTATTTATCACCAGGAAACATCGTCTCCAGCTGGCTATCCGACACACTATCTGTGTCTTTATATTTCCGAACAAGGGAGTACAGCATCCTCCACTCAGCACAAAACAATATCTGTGTATCGCGATATCTGGGTTATTTCCCTTCATCAGTACAGAATAAGTGTTCGGCTAGAGGTGGCGCCGCTAAATTCTTGTTCGAAATATATAGTTTTCAAAGTGAAACACAGTCACTGATATAATAAAATAGAAACCAAGACTGCCACATCATGTTGGCAAATAATCTTTACTCTAGAGTACTGTTACTGAATGTCTCTCGTTGAGAGATTTACAAATAAAAAAATTTCTATTTTATTAGATCAGTGATGTGTGTCACTTTGAAAACTATATATTTCGAACAAGAATCTAGTAGCGCCACCTCTAGCCGATGAAGAGAAATAACCCTGACATCGTGATACACTGATATTATTTTGTGTTGAGTGGGGATGCTAAACTCCCTGGTTCGAAAATATAAGGACACAGTGTGTCGTATAGCCAGCCGGAGACGATGCTTCCTGGGGTTAAATAAACCAGGACTGCCACATTATGTTGGCAAATAATCTTTATTTTATATTTAGCGTCTAAGAAATGGTCAAACACCTTTCTAACCACCAGTAGGTCAGCTAACGGTGACTTACATAACATGTCTCTTCTAGTTTATCAATTGATTCCATCTAGTTTAATACTTTCTGATATTAGCTTTTCATTAAAACTAAGCGATTGTGTTCTAATATTACTTTTCAACCCAACCTTAAATTTATTAGCATGATGACTTCTATAGAATCCGCTTAATTAATCCTCTCGCTGTCGGCTATCCATGTAGGAAACGACACCCTCAGTTTCTTGTTTTGAGGACGACTGCTTAGAAGTTCTGTGTTGATCGTACAGACCAGAAGCTTATTGTCTGTGTAGCAATCTTGACAAAAATGTGTACCACTCTACACTATCCATATCCACTAATCTAATAAAATGCTATATCTAACTATGATCTGGTTGATCTGTTCCGGGTTCTTCAAGTTTACTTTGGCACGTTTGAGGAAAACGTTCGAGAAAGACATTCCAGTTTGTTAAACTGTTGGTGATGTCTGGATGGGTTTGAGAGTGTTTGCACCTTCCTCTTTTAGTCTTCCAATTTCTGTCTTCCAATAGCAATAATTTGCTTGAAGAAGTTTTGTCATGTGGACCCACCAGGCCGGTTTAGTCAGTGCACTGCATTGCGTACTATGTTTAACATCATCAACCTGTTAGTGATATTCAGAAGAATTGTCAGTGACATTCAGAAGAATTGTCATTACTTTGAGATCCAGGCATTCCTGAAACAACAATGATATCCACTTAATCTGCGCTGAATAAACAAGGAAGAAACCACATAATCACTCACAAAACGAACAAGTTCGAGTGATAAGAAACGGTGTCTTTTTGAGGATTATAGCTTCTAGATTTAAAAGATACTCCCAGCTCACGCATATTTACACAATCGAATCTTATTAAAACTTCAGCGCGAATTAAAAGACGCCAGTGAAAGGGATGCCTATCTGAAACTGAGACTTCATCGGAACCCCGAAGACAGGTTTGAAAGCTCAAAGATTTTGATTACAGATACAAGAATACACATTTTATTAGTGGGTATAATCTTTGACTGGACAGGTAAATATTTTGTTGATCGTAGACTGATGGAAGATAAAGTCAACCAGTTGCATTTAAACAGAGAGCTAATGAACCTGAAGAAGTTTGATCATCTGATCGGTTTGGGAAACCTAACACGATAAAAATTATGTCCAAAGATCTTAAGCTCTAAATCATTTCTAAGTTAGGTACAAACCCATAAATTTAGGTTAAGGGATGTGGTCGGTCTAATCGATTCCAGTACTTGATTTACACATCTTTATTGATCTCAGAAGGGTGAAAAGTAAATTCGTTTTATTGATTTTAGAAGGGTGAAAAGCAAAGTAAATCTCGAGGAGATTTGAGCACAGTGTGTAAAGGGGCTTAATTAAATACCACGAGATATTTTGCCTGACTCAGTACTGATTCTGCCACGCACCGTTCTTGATATCAATGATTATTGTTTCTGATATAGGCAGTACAAGGTCAGAAACTTTGGAAAGGAATAATATAGACCTCAGACCTTTTCTTAACTAGTGCTTTTTTTTTTTACCCATCTCGAAGACATGAAAGGAAAAGTTAACCTCAGGGGAATTTGAACTCAGAAATTAAAAGTACAAGATATTTTGTCCGATGATGTCCACCGCCCTTGGTAGCAACAGCGAAGAGGAGCCAACGGGAAGGCTTCAGACTGGTCGCTTGATTTGCTAGAAATAGTAGCCCAATCTCTCACCCAGTTGTCTTAAGAAAAAGGGTGACACTGGATAATGTAAACACTATATGAGGAATAAACAAATAAAACAAAAAAAACAACAATAAAAAACAAACTGACCAAATTTGACAGGGAAGGTCCTGGCTGGAATGCCTTTTGGCCATAGACCTATTTAAATCAGAGCTGATCTGCGGCTAAACAACGAAAGCTATAACAGCAACAACAATAATAACAACAAAAATGATTCTTTACATTATGTAATACAGGTAAGACGGTGAGGTGGCAGAATCGTTTGCACGCCGGGTGAAATGCGTAGTGGTACTTCGCCCGTCGCTACGTTCTGAGTTCAAATTCCGCCGAGGTCGACCTTTCCTTTCATCCTTTCGGGGTCGATAAATTAAGTACGAGTGAAACACTGGTACTTAATTTATCAACTGTTCCGCTCCCCATAAACTTCCAAGCCTTGTGCCTATAGTTGAAAGGATTATATAATACTGCTGCTGCTGCTGCTGCTGCTGCTGATGATGATGATGATGATGATGGTGCGAAAAGAACAAAGAAGAGGAGGAAGAGGAGAAATAGGAGTAGTAGGAGATTGAATTAAAAAGAAAACAAAACAATAGTAATATGAACATAATGCAGAAACGACACAGACAACAACGAGAACGAGAAGGAAACGAGGATATGCAATATGGTGCTGCTGTTTAGTGAGGCTAATGATGATGATGATAATGATGATGACGACGACGACCGACGACCGACGACGCCGACGACCGACGACGCCGACGACGACGCCGACGCCGACGACGACCGACGACGCCGACGACCACGACAATACGGTGACACTGATATTGCCCGCATCTGGAGTGTGTGTAACTGAAACTAGAAATTCTGAATCTAAACCAGCATTATATAGTGTCTTT
>NC_068981.1:168749163-168751610 GCF_001194135.2 Octopus bimaculoides
ACACACACACACACACACACACACACACACACACACACACACACACACACACACACACACATTAAGGTATTGGCGTCGATTTGCTCGACCAAAATCCTCCAAGGCGGTGCCCCAGCATGGTTGCAGTCCAAACAAGTGAAACAAGTAAAAAATATCTATCGTTTTTTTTTTAGATGACTAAGACAAGCCGTGTGTCATGGTGGCGACCCTCTGACTCCATCTAGAGATGAGAGCAAAAGGCTAAGCAATACAAACTACGTTGTCATAGTAATTTCCTGCTGCCTTATTCTAGTAAAAAAACTACGGTTTATAGCATCGTTTTATTCTGATGGAGACTGTGAAACCAGCTGAAGTTGGGTCACGAGGATTCGTGGCTGCATCAACCTGTTGGCTACTCGGCCAGTTGGGTATCGAAGGCTGCAGCAGAAGAACTGCCACAATCAAACGGTTGTCTGATGTTGCTGAAAAGAGCACAATGTGGATATGGGTGAAGAGAAATGAACGATAGACCTAATTATGGATTCCATTGGTTATTTACAGGAATAGGAAAAAGAAGAGAACCGGTTCCTTTGTCGGTCAGAGTGGCCGAGTGGGCTGAAACACAAACCTGGGAACACAAGTTTACAAAAAAAAAAACAACAAAAAAACGACCCAGGTTCAAATCCCGCTGGAGACAGGATTTTGGAAAGCAGCAGCAAATCACCTAGATGTCATGACCTGTGTAGGTCAGGTAGAAGGGCTGAAACATTTGTCCGACGGGAGTTCTTCCTCTGAAGATCTCTCCTGTACGCTCGCATCGCGGCGAGTTTCTGTTATTCTTTTAGTGAAAAACTATAGCTTATAACAAAATTTTACTCGGATGGAGACTGTCCCTTTACGGTTGGAACGTATACTACTTTCTTTTCCAATTAGTTTATCATGCAGTTTTCGTCTTCGAACTCTTTGTTGATACATGTTAGGATGCAGAAGCCAGTTTTCATCTAAGGCAAGATTCCTTTAATTTGCCGAAAAATACACCTTTTGCGAAGTAGATATCATCCATCTATTCGGCAAATATGGCTCTTTTAGCCTAATTGCTTCTGTGTGAAAACTTTAAGCTGGACATAATTCTTTTATCAGTATATATTCTGCCCACTTAATTTTGCTAGTTTTCCTCTACTATTTCTATTAACTTGCTGGTTTTGCTAACATCCCTCATCTATTTCTGTTAACTTGCTGGAGAAATACTATCTACTATCTCTCTTCTATTTCTCCCAACTTAGTGGTTTTGCTTACATTACATTATTATTTTTATCATCTTGCTGGCCTTGGTGATTTCCCCCTTCTGTCTATGCCAACTTGTTCTCTGTTTTACTTCAACAGCTACTTGTCTACTGACTAAAACGAACAGGAGAACAATTTAAAAAATTGAATGGTAGAGGGTTAGTAGGTTAGTCAGAGATAATAGGGTTATTAGCAGGAGGAACAAAAGATGAAAACCTAAAGTAATTACTTGGATAAATTATTATTCGTATACGAATGTTTTTTTTCGGAACCAGCTAGTTATCTATTTAGTGTATTGTTGTTATTAATGTTTGCGAATTACTTTGCGCTGTATTTCTATTGTTTATTTGTAACATTATTATTTTTTTTTTATCCTACACAGTTTCTGGCTATTCTAGGAATGTGAAACTTCCAATCGTCATTTCTAGTGCTTAATTAAATATCTGTATAAGAAAATAAATTCATGTCTGACGTAGCCTCAAATATTGTTCATCAAATTCTAAACTTAAAAAAACGAGCTAAATGAAATTACACTGCTACGTTGGCAGTGTTCAGTCTCCAATCAAGAACGTTATAACAGCATTGAAGCTCATAGTGGATAGTTGAAGCAACGGAGTGGTGAACAAAACGACTTTGTGGAATTTAGTCATGCTCCTTTTTTGTTCTGAGCTAACATCTAATTAGGCCAGCGTAGCCTTTTATTGTTCTGGAATAGACAAAGTACTGGGAGTGGCTCCAGCACACTATACTCTTCCCGAAAACGTGTGGCGTTGTGTTACTATTAGAAATCAAGATTGGATATAATGCAGTTGCTCGATATGCGAGAAATTGCTGCTAAACCTCTTCCAAAACACGCGTCATCATCTTAAAAGTGATACATTGGGCAATGTATTCCCTGATAGACAACACCAAAACTGATCATGACTGTAAGCTGAATTGGAGCTAAAGTAAAACAGTGTTTCAGGTCAACTAATCTTATGATTTTTAAGCCTCTTACCATATAAATTATATATGGTCAACAACAAAATCATAATTATAAGATTGTCACACACAAGTTATTTAAATCTCTTATTTTTATAGTCTATAAATCATGCAAAAGTTTCTGTCATGATTACCAGATTTCTCGTTTTCTTTTCTTCACATCTTTACAAAAAAAAAAAAAAAAAAAATTTATATATTTTCCG
>NC_068981.1:168751620-168756328 GCF_001194135.2 Octopus bimaculoides
TTCCGTTAATATATCTAGTCTCTCTACTGTTAATATATCTAGTCTCTCTACTGTTAATATATCTAGTCGCTCTATTGTTAATATATCTAGTCTCTCTTTCAGGCGGTGGACTGGCAGAATCGTTAGCACGTTGGACAAAATGCTTAGCTGCATTTCGTCTGTTATTACGTTCTGAGTTCAAATTCCATCGAGGTAGTCTTTGCTTTGCATCTTTTCGGGATCGATAAAATAACTACTAGTTGGGCACTAGGGTTGATGTAATGCTGGCCTAATGCCAAAATTTGAATCCAATATTTCTAGTCTCTCTCCTTCTCTGACTAAAGTAGGCACTGCATTTTTTTCTCCGAGAAATGCACCAGCAATGATCTTATATATTTTCAGGGTCTCCCTATACAAGTTCTCACCTGTATAGGATAACATAATAATAATTATGTCATAAATAAACAATAGAATACAGCGCAGAGTAATTCGCAAACATTGATAATCAACAATTTTTTACATATAATTAAACACAACAATACACTGAATAGAAGTAAGGCAGTTATTTCAAACCGGACACCTTATCCGAATGCTTGCAACAAAGCGATTTCCTAAAGGGACCCTGGAGCCAAGTAGTAGCATAAAGTCGGCAGCGATTTTAGTCTAACACCCAAAAACTCAAGACAGAAGGAGCTTGAACAAATCCTGCAAGCCATTCTATTCAACGCTTAAGGAATTCCATCAATCTACCGCTCTGAACTACTTTCTTCACTTTATGAACTCTCATAAGATGAAAGAAATATTTGATGTCACTAGGATTTGAACTCAGGTCACAATGTGTCGAAACAAATACTGCCAGGTATCTTGTCCAACGCTCTAGCGACTCAGGCATTTCACCGCCGGCATTGCTACAACACCATTCAGTCACCACAGTACCGCATTTTTTTTTTCGCATTTTATTTTTAATTTGACAACGGAGTAACATAGTTGCTTCCCCTTTTTTTTTCTCAGAATTTGAGTTAATTACTGAATCAGGAATTAAAACCACAAAGTTGTTTAGCGATGGTACCTTATTACGTGGTTGAATAATTTTACTACACATCAGAGGATGGCTTTTATCCTAACCGTTCAAATCATAACTAACATAGTGGACGGTTTCTTCTAGACAGAAACACATTTGAATTTTACTGAACAAGTTTAACTTCATGGACGAAAAAAATACCATTCGAATCACAACCATTTGAATGATTATTATTTGTTGAATTTCATCTTAAATCTGTATGCATATATTTAATACAATATACTGACAACTTCGAAGAATTTAAATTCACTACGACATAGATTAATCACCCAATAAGTATAAGCTCTACTGATATAATCAGAATATATATACGCGTCTACGGATGATAGAAATAACTATTTACATATATAGAACATAGATTATTTGATTTTAACCAAATTTTCATTTTCATCATTTCCCTTATGTTGAATATTAATTAGTTTTGTTCTCGAAGAGAGTAAGAATAACACAAACAAAAACAACAAAGTTATCTTGCTCCTGGAAAAAATAAAACCGAAAAAAAAAGGTGAAAAAAGCAAATAACGTGGTTATTGAATACTACACCTGTACTTCATTAGCGGTAGGAAAGAAGTAAATCTAATTTTGCACTAGGAGCTAAAAGGGCAAAGTTTTTATCTCTATTATTGACTATGAACTGCCTATGACTGTTGGTGAGGGACGGTACCTGGCTACGTGTTAGAATAATTCTGCTACACATTAGATGTTAATTTCATCTTAACCAAGAAAGACATAACCAGCAGGAAAGACAATTTTCCGAGGAAGAAACACATTTAAATATATTCTTCCATTCCCTATAAAGGATGCATCTAGTTCCATTTGTAGATTTTTATGAGTTATAATCTCGGTTATTGTTGTTGGTGCTGAGCTTATTAGTTAACTTTATGATGGAACTTGCACCATGATGCACAATATTATCAATTTTATTCGCTTAAGTCTTTTAGAAGAAAGAGAAGAAAAGAAGACAAGAAAGAAGAGGAACGAGAGAGAAGGAGAATAAATATGTATATTCTGTAAAATAGACTGCAATACTCAAAATGGCTATATTAATAACCAACTCAACTTACATAAATGATACGGACAACTCATATAGTGAATTCAATAAGCTGCATCAGTACGAATTTAGCTTAATGACTCGTTGGACTTCCAACCACTTCAACAGCAAGAATATCTTTTCAAAAATTTCCAAAGGTTATCTTTTCAAGCTATCTATAGGCTGGGATCACTACCAGCAACACTAAATGATGCGATCATCATACGTATTCATACATGAGATATCATATAGCAGAGAAGTAACAAATAATTGCATGCCGTTTTTGTCGCATATTTGTATCATAATTATGAAATACGATTTCGTTTTATCTCTGGTTTAATAATATCTTCCGTGAAGCTTTTCATTTAATAGCATTTAAAAAAAAATATATGGTTTATTCAAGAGGACAGAGCAGTGTCACCGACCCTGGCAGGTTTTCAGATATTGGTGAGAGTGATACAATTGTGGTTCGGTTCCAACATCCTGTAAGGCGACGCCTACAGGAAAATAAAAACGAAACGTTAGTGAGAAGGAAGTTTCAAAGGGTTGATAATAAGGAAATAGGGATCAGTACAAGATTAAATAAAGTAGAATAGAATGAAATGCATGTTAGAATAAATGTTATAAGACCTGGAAATATATTAAGTTTGTGGTAATTATTGAATTAGGGATGTAGTAATATTTTTGGACAGAGACTTTGTATCTTAAATCATGCACTCAGCATAGAATGAAATCATCTACTTTTAGTTGTAATATTCGCGGGCAGCAACACAGTGATGTAACAAAGCTGTGTACAATGATATTTAACTTGTTATTCGACCGGTTTAGCTCGGAGATTAGTGAGTCTCTCCAGGTCGAGCTGTTACTTCTCCGCACTGAGAGGTCGTAACTTCTGTACTTTGGACATGCAATTAGAATGCCGCAGAAAAAAAAAAAAAATCAAAAAACAAAATCGCAAAGCATTTTCAAGCCAAGCCAATAGGTAGGAGATTAAGGTAGACCAAAAATGAAATAGTTGGACAATATCCGTAGTTTCAGTTGGTCACTCTTGGGAATCCAGTTGGAAAGTGTAATGGATAAGTGCTTCTGAATGGACCTTGCGGAGGAGGTGCCTGGAAACTCTATCCCAACGACCTTCCCAGGAATACTGAATATTGTAGAAGATGGATGGATGATTGGTGTAGACTGGAACGTGGAAAGGCATACGTTACGGGAAGTGTCAATGAAAATACATGGCAACGGAATTTAGATGACGTCATCGGATTGTTGTGTTCGTGTTTATACTTCACTGTGCTTCATCAGCTGTAGATACCGAACCGTCGTTCATAGCTCGCTACGGAATGCTGTTGTTATAGTTAAATAACAAAAAGTAAATTTGCTGATGAGTGCAGAGTTTTTGTCGAACTAGAATGAATTATGTTATACAGTTATATTTAACACGTTTGTGTACAGATAAACGTGGAAAGATGTTTGCCGCGGAAACAGATTCGTAAAAAACAGAAAAAGTCTTTAACCGCACTGGGATAGTCCAATTGATGTCATTCATAGCCTAGCATTTTCGCAGCAGGTCGTCTTTTCCCAACGGAAACTACTCCAAGCGATTGATTTACCTGCATAAAACCAGTTTATGGACCGTATAAAAGTTAGAGATAGGTTTTTCTTTTGATGTTTAATTGATGCTACATAATCATAAATTATTAACGAGACATTAAAAAGTTTAGAAATATTTCAAATTTTCATTTTTTATGTGTCTACAAAATATTATATGAAAAATGTCTAAAGTTATGTAAATGATATTTCATTTCTTGTTTTTGAGGTGTAGTGCACATGTGATCTCTTGTTTAAGATTGAAAGGTGTATAATTTGAGGAAGATTTAGCTGTTATTTCTTGTTGGTCAAAGAGCACTTAGAGGTTTTCTCATTGACAGCTGTCGTTTTATCGTTGTTATTGCTGTTGGCGTTGTTGTGTTGACATCGATCATTTATGATTGACAAATCTGTGATCAAGAGTTCCAATATCCAGTCTTTTATTCAGACACAACAAATCTGTGCTGTTTGGTCTGATTAATCACGGTTAATTGGTTGACCTAGGATAAACAACAACACCAACAAAAACACTGAGACTACAACAAGTACCAACAACAAACGACAAGTGTTGTGAGCCAATGTAGAAGCCTTCGCGTGGTCCCTCAGTCTACTAAAAATATCATCCAAATCTCTTCCAAATCACACCGTCCCGTCTTTCAAAATGCGAGAACGCCCAATTCGATAATATAGTCAGTTGTTGATTTGAAGCTTATTACAATCAAAAGCATTTCAGCCGTGACCATTGCGACATTTTTTACACTAATAGCGCATCATGAGTCAATGTACCCTGTTTTAAGATGGGAGGATGTGATCTGAATAAGATTTAGTTGGTATTTTTGCCAGGTAAAGTAATCACATAGAAACTCCCTCACTGGCCTTACAAATAAGTTTGCTGTTTAATACAAAAGTAGCTCTGTTTGAGCTTATTTTTAACCAATGGCATTTCAGTTCTGACATCTCCCTTTATTTCAAAGGCATAATGTATCTAAGACTATATTTTTAAAAGTGTGTTTCGTTTTTCAGGAGATTGT
>NC_068981.1:168759894-168768601 GCF_001194135.2 Octopus bimaculoides
ATATATATCCATACGTACATACATACATACACACACATATACAAATCTAGACAGTCTTACAAAATATACGAATTCCTGCAAAATCTGAAAATGTGATATTCATTCGTGGCGAATATTTCGATTATTGTGCGAAAATATAAAAGCGAGATGCAGCCGGATAAGCGTGAACAGCTGGAAACTGATATCTTCAAATACAGGAAATGGTCTGTGTGAGTGTATGTGTGTATGTGCAGGTGTGTGTACGCATGTGTGTTTATTTGTGTATATGTAGGTATGTATGTGTGTATGTATGCATATATGTACGTATGTGTGTGTCTGTATGTGTGTGTGTGTGTGTGTATGTGTGTGCGTGTATGTATACATATATATAATATATTTGTGTGTATATATAGGTTGTATGTGCATGTATGTATGCATTTGTGTATGTATATATATATGTTTATATATATATAGACACACATATTTGCACTTATATGTATGTATGTATGTATGTATGTATGTATGTATGCATATATGTATGTATGTGTGTGTGTGTGTGTATGTGTGGGCGTGTGCGTGTATGTATACGTATATATAATATATTTGTGTGTATATATAGGTTGTATGTGCATGTATGTATGCGTTTGTGTATGTATATATATATGTTTATATATATATAGACACACATATTTGCACTTATATACATACACATATACATAAATATATTCATATGTGCATATGTGTACATATATATAAGAATATGTAAGTATATATATGTATATATATATATATATATATATATATATATATATATATATATATATATATATATATATATATATATATATATATATATATAAGTATATGTGTGTGTATGTATGTGCGTGGGTGCGTATATGTGCGCTCGCGCGTGTCTGTATGTGTGTGTGTGTGTGGAGTTGTATATTCTACTTATGCTGGTTGAGAACTACTCATTCACCAAAGATTGAACATTTTCTTTGAATATGTTTCTTTTATTTATATTATCTGATAGCAGTTTGTTTTCAAATCTATTAATATACACCCAGAAACAATGATTGAAATCGCATTATGTATAGAAATAACCTAAAATTTGTATGTTATTTCTGAGTATTACTTATGATCAGAGTAGTAGGGTGTGTATCGTCGCGAGGCCTATTGAGTCAAAATCAAGTGTTCATAGTTGCCATTTGTGGCTGAACCAAAAATTAGGTTGTTCCTTTTCTCTTAACATGATAGTTTAATTGTTATTTTATTTCTTAATTTCTTAATTTCTTAAAATTATCTTTTTTTGTTAAATTTAGAATTGCTATCAACCATCGTTATATTTTTTGTTTAGCCCTTTACCTGTTCAAAGCATCTTCCTAAATTTGTGCTAAACGTCCATGCTTGTTTTTAGATTTTTAGTTAGCCCTTGTTTCGTATTTTCTAAGCACAACAATGTTTTTTTTTTAACGGTGTAGGTATAAAGTCTCCTTTGGTTTTCTGACAGAATCTTGCATACCATTGTATAACATATGTTGTGTGTTCATTTGTGAATATAGTACAAGTAACAAGCTTTAAAAATAACATTGAGACTATTCCTCCGTTAAATAGTACAATGGACAAAATAAACACATCACGAATTCTGGTGGTTGTATTGTTCATCCATCGTCTGGATAATTCATCTCTGGCTGTCGTTGGTCACATGTGCCCTGTTATATTAATTCTATTCTGGTGAATGACGGCAGGAAAATAACATGACTCGCCTTCATGAAAATCGCTAACCCCTCTGCTCAGAGATGATTTGTTAGACCTATAAATAGACAGAGGGTAGGCTCCAGCGCAGATTCAGATTAGTTGTTTGAGAATGTGTTACGCGCAACGTGATTGGATCAAAGTTTTGAGAGCATATCCAGTGTTGAACACCAAAACTTCTCCAGAGTTTTGCTTTCAAATATGTATTTCAATGGTTCGATTAGTCCACAAATAAGTATGATCTTCATTATCATTATCATTTGATATTTTCTCCAAATTATAGAAATATGAATGATTTGTGATTCCTTTTTTATGAAATTTCTATCAAACGCTTTTACAACATTCCTAAATGATTCACAATTTCTTAATGTATTGTAAGAACTAAGGATCTAGCTTAATCCACTATTCTTTGAATTTGTATCGCTCAGAAACATTTCGCTAGCTGCATTACTTTATTTTGTGTAGTTGTGTGTGTTTTCAGAACTTTTTTACAGCACCGTCATTCATATATGTTACTAATGTGAAGAGATGACTATGGCTAGAGACATCATTTGACTCTAGTTGAATCAGATGATGTGATGTCTCTAAAGCTGAGGTGACTTGATCCAAAATATCTTGACTAAAAATATTGATTCGGCTCTTAGTGATAGAATGACATTATTTGATATGAGCATTTGCTCAAATGTCAATCTTACTTCTTTATCCAGTGCAATGATTGCCATTTCTAGTGCACATGATTTGATAAGATCATCTGAAATTGTATGGGGCTTCTTGTACTGGATTCTTATGTACCTTATATTACGAAGTAAAAGGCAGTAGTTTTTCAACAGAAAGGAAATCCAACTATGGAAGAGTTCCTTTAGGACTAAAACTAATACTTTTGATTATCAGTGACCCAACAATATATTTGTCAACATCAGCTTCACCATGTTTGTTCTTGAAGTGGTCTTGAAGCTTGGCTAGCATCAGATTTCAGTTGGAAAATATAATGCTACGAAAAATACCCCGGGGTTTTGCAAGCTATCATTTCCTGGTGTGCAAATGAGACCAAAGCATACACAGTCGGTATTACATTTCCTTCTTTTTAACATGATGAAGGAATAATCAACGAAACAGTAAGCGAAAAAAAAAAATGAACTACTCTAACTGTTCATAAGCTCCATTTTGACATATTTTTATTCAAGCCTAAATATAATAAAATCTTGACCGCCAATTTAACTTGGATGTTGTGTTAAAGCACAGAATATTGCGTTATTTACTTTGAGAAGATCTCTCATATGAACTCGTGGTGCATAAGAGCACTCGTAATCATATCGGTGACCGATGAGAACCGTCTGCTATGGCCACCGGGAGTGCCAGTCACGTGATTTCACCTTGCTATAGACTCCTCAGTCCAGTAGCGACATAACAGCCGAATCTCCCGTCAATGTTATACAGAATATTAGCGTCTATTCAGGCACTTGTGCCGCAAATAGTCGGTGAGCATATTGGCAAAAATTATTTCATTAGTTGATGTGACCCTGTGGTTTAAAGGTTAAATCTACATGTGTACAATGATAAAATTCTTGGTATGCTCAACAGAATAAACTATAGACTTTATTTCTTTGTGGCAACTTCTTTGAGAATCTCTGGTGTTGATTATAAACTCAGTTCAACTGAACCGCAAAATTACCAACCTCTTACAACTATCGAGATTTTGTCTAATTATTTGTCTACGGCGTCTCTATCCTATGACAACACTATTTGTTTATTGTTTACTGGACGGGACATTTTAACAGTTAATTTATGTAAAATAGAAGTTCAGTATTTGTGGTTTATTTCCTACACTTTCAACTATTAAGTACTTTAATAATATCTATTAAATCTTAATGATTGCTCACGCCGTTAGACACTGTTATGAAACCATAGAAAAATATATAAATTATTTTTAATGACAAGCTTACCTCCTGCAGTTTCATCCACCAGGCACTTTAATAACATTTATGAAGTCACTAAGGTAGCTATATTCCAGACTATCGGACAACTTAATGTTTTGTAATATTTGAAGATAGTTACTAAAATCATTTATTTTAGCTGGGAGTTTAGGAACACACGCGATAGCAGAGAGAAACTATTATTGTTATATTCCATTATCTATTTTGAATTATGTAAGCGACTTACTATAAAGAAGAAGTACCTAATGCATAAATATAGTACCAATCACAAAATACTTTAATAATATTTATTGAGTCTCAGGCAAAACAATCTGATATCTTAATCTTACGAAAACCATTTTAAAAGACCTCTTTAAGTAAAGATTGACCATGCATCTGCGCATGTAGGCGTAGGGCAGGGTAAAATTTTATGAAGAAGACTGGCAGTTGTCCATACGTGCATGTCCTCTTTCTTCACACCACCCATGTTTATCCAAAGGAAAACCGCCGATTTGGGTCATTTCAGCTTTGCCCCAGTGTCATCGGAGGCGCTGTTGTTAGAACGCGAAGAACCGGAACAGATACTGCGAGGGATATCACTTGGCCCCTCTAATAATTCAGTGCAAACCACCATCCTAGTTTGATTTTTTAAAATCTATCTCGAAAAGATAAAAGGCAGAATTGACTTAAGCGGGATTTGAACTCAGAGTACTGTAAACCGAAACATGCATACATACATACACACACACACACACACACACACACACACACAAGTATATATATATATATATATTATCATTATTATTATTACAAATTTGGGATTTTACCAATAGAACCGCAACTCCTATTTCAGGATAACCTTATTGTAGGGAATACACATAGAAAGTTATATCCAATAAAATAACATAAGCATTTGAATACCTACTATAAAATACAAAAAAATTATTTACAAAAATATTAGAAAAATATATATAACTTACCTGTTATTAGTCTGTCGGGAAAGAAGATATTTTTAATCAACTCCAGAGATGGATAAAGAAAACTCTTTATCCGTGACACTACATGAAGAAATGTGCCCCTCATAGGTTGTCTTAATGTAAGCTTCTAAACCATTAACAATAGCATTCAAAGATTCTGATTCAGCACTGGTTGCAACAACAGTCTTCAAACGTGCAAAATTAGCATACATTAATACTCCCGACTCATAATCGACCGCTTGTTTAATTGTTTGATCCTTGGTAGTTAATGTTTTGACTATCTTCCGGAATGATGTAGAGCTTAATTGTTTATTTTGAGGTATGGTTTCTTTGTAATCACGTCGCATTATAGTTGTATTCTTTTTCCTAATCAGCTTGTACCCTTAACGTTGTTCTCGGGGAGATTCAGCGTGACACTGTGTGACAAGGATGGCCCTTTGAAATACAGGTACAACAGAAACAGGAAGAAAGAGTGAGAGAAAGTTGTGGTGAAAGAGTACAGCAATTAATCGTAAATGTTTTGGTACCCCATAAAATTCGGCATACATAAGCATCCGACAAAACAAACTCCACTGCAGCTTCCATCTGATCCCGATCGTATCGTATAATTGATCTATTGGAAGGTGTAAGCTGCTTTCCACTTGCCATATGTTTGTACTTTCGCCTTAATGAAGCTACTTTCTTCATACCAATACCAAAACGATCTTTCAAAACACTTGAAACTAAGGATACCGCTAATGGAACTGTAACAGCATCAGCTTGAACGACATTTCTTGGCAATGCATCTCGTACTTTAATGATATTTTCCATTGATATGCCTTCATCGACGACACCTTCTCCTTCGTTTTTAACAACCTCTTTCATAAGGCCTTCGGCATCATACGGACTAATGATAGAGCATACCTTTTTCATTATGGTACTGGTTAGTTTCACTTGTCGCTTTTTAGCTGCTTCGTCAAAGTCTTCCATTCGGGTACTTTCACGTTTAGCTTTTCCCGGTAATGATGATACTGGTTTTAAACCAAATGGTTCATACAATGCCCCCACTGTTGAAACAATTCGTGATGGATCGCTAACTTCTGGTTCAGAATCCTTTTGTTCCGTATACACACTACGTTTTCTTGTATTCATATTTGTTTTTCATGTTCCAACACCTCCCATAAGTCGTATTCTTTTTGTGGTACGTGTGTTTACAGTTTCTTTGCGTTTATTATCTGCACGACATGTACATCCACATCTGTAACATCCTTGACAACTAATACATCTACCTTTTTTGTAAGTACATGATAATTCTGACATAACTGCCGATTGGGTGAAACAAAATAAAAAATTGGACTACCTGTGTGGTTTTTTTTTTTTTATATATTAATTTTAACCAATCAAATTGCCCCGTTTATTATTCAGTTTGCGACAATTCAGTATTTTAAAGTTCTACAAAAAAGTCAATACTCTGACCCGCGAAGCGACTCTTAACTATAAAAATTTATTCTTTTATCTACTTTCCGTTTCTTACTCATCAATTTTATATAATCTTTATCCATTTCAGTTATATGCCTGCGTGCGCACACACAAATATATATTCTTTAGCTAAAGTAAAAAGTGTACTCTACATAGTGTGCTGAGAATACGCTTCATTTGCCGTCGGCAAACTGTGTGCGTATGTGTGTGTGCGTGCTTGTGTGTACGTGTTTGTGTGCCTAACATCTATATTATTTTATATTATTTATAAGTTTTTTTAAATAGGAAATTACTCGGTTAATTTATTTTGTATAATTGGATTTATTGTTAATAAATATTGATCTTTGCTGGCTTATTCCCATGTCGCGTAGTTTCGGGACGATTGCAGTCTAATGGCTAAAGTGGTATATTGTTCTGCTCATTTACTGTCCCTTTGTTTTATGTATGTTTTCGTGCTTGGAAAATATTATAAATTGTGGAACAGCATGTCTATTGACCTAAGTTCGTTAATTAATCTATATGTTTGAAGTTATGGCTTAATTATTCCTTTTCTATGTTATGTATCAGTGTTCAGTAAAATTCGCTCAGTACATTTAGTTCACTAGTTTAACTTTCGCTCTATAATTATTGAAGAAGCAATATTATTTTTGTATATATTTCTTTGTTTTATATGTAGTACTTTTAATTTCTGAGGTTACACTGATGTTTCGCTCCTGCTACATGCCTGTTAAATCTCAGGCGTGTTCTTAACGCTGTTAACACCATCGGTTTGAATGGTACTGCCCAGGTGTCAAAACCGTGGTAATATCCGATAGGTAACTGCTGATGGGAATATATGTTTGATATACTTGTTGTCTGTGAATATTTTGTATCTTGGGGTCCCGTTATCCTGAGTTGTCCTTCATTGTCATGAAGTTGAAATTGTTAGAGGGCTCGTGACTTTTGGTACTCTTGTTTGTATTATTACATATATCGATAATGCATGATTATCTTCGTTGGTAGTTTAATTGTGCTATGATAATCCTTAATTTAGGATCATCATATAAGCACACATATACATCATATAAATTATATACATATGTTTTATATTAATAAATGAATGATAAAAAAAAGGAGTAACATAATCACCTTCATTAGCTTATGGCTGTTTCAACTGGCTAACCATTCTACCGATACTATGTTATCTCGCAGTCAGACAGCCCAGTCGCCTGGTATTATGCTACCTTGCAGTCAGAGTGACTTCACAACATGCTATTAGCAAATTCAACAACAACAATGACAATAAAAATATTTAATGAACTGGAAGAACGAGGGATATAACCAACTGGAAATGTTCGTAGTGCAAGCTTTCACGAAAAGATAATTTTATTTTTAAAACACCTTTTAAAACTCTCTTTGCCCGCTAGAAAGATCGCACATAATTAACATTAATAGTAAACGAAATGAGTTGATTTTGACAGTGATTAACAAAATCAAGGATGAATATTTACAGCAGTGTAATCTCTATTCATTATACTCTCAACAACTGCAAAGAGGTTCTTTGAGAAGTTTAAGAGGTAAAAAAGAAGCAACATAATAAATAAGTGACATGATGGATTTGGAAAATGAATAGAAAAATATTGTTGATCTAAGGAAAACTGTCAGTGGCGTTGCTTATCAAATGCAAAAAGAAAAAAAAAAAACATACTCCCCGCTCGTCATGAGAGAAAAAACTGAAAAAGGAAAGGAAAGAAATACTCTTTGGAGCTAGTAAAAAAACTGTTGAGTATGAATTAATCACCCTCAAACAGGACTTAAAAGCTGTCAGTGGGAAACTCTGGCATCAAAAGAGTGAAGCAGAAAGAAAAATATTTAACAAGAAATTAAACCGAAACCAATCAACAGTTTACAGTGATATGAGAGGACAATCAATAAACGTCAGAGAGGGTTCTTCTCATAAAGACAGATTTATTCTGGAAAAAAAAAAAGACTAGAGACGAAAAAGAGTTTAATCAGGAAGCAATTTGACTCAAAGAAATCCGAAAGAAATATTGTTCCTGTATTATACAAAAAGCATACAGCATCAATGGGAATACCCTTGATACTATGATTCAAAAACCTTCAAGATAGGAAAGCACTAGGGTGATACATTATTGTCATATACTGTTACAAGAATTTGCATTACTCCTACGGCAATAAAACTGCAGATGAAATAGTGTACCAGCAAAGGATCATTCATAGCTTTCTTGCCACACAGTTTCAATGTGACAGCAACGTAGATATCCAAAGTATATGGCACCGCGAGTGTCGCGTTGCTCTCCGGCAACTCCAACATCCCGGGTCAACCTTGAGCGACTGCATCACAACTAACGCATTCTATAGTGGATTAGTGGAGGGAAGGTACGACGACGATCTCGGGGCGAACCTGGGCGTCGACGAGGAATACCTGACCCGCCTGTTTAAGACGACCTTCGGGCCGGGACCTATGGACAACTTCCAGAGATCCCTGGCCTGGCAGTGCTATCGAGAAGCTCTACCCGTTCGGGATAAGCTCTACAGGCATGGCTCGAGAAACACGGGGCCGACCTGTCCGAGATGCAGGCGGAGCGACGAAACCGTTCTGCACGCACTCGTACAGTGTCCCAC
>NC_068981.1:168770164-168774136 GCF_001194135.2 Octopus bimaculoides
TATATATATATATATATATATATATATATATGGGTGTGTGTGTGTGTGTATAAACGTATAACTGTATTTATGTACATGAGTATGCACATGCATATGTATGTATCTATGTATGCATAAGTTCATATTACTTGTGAGTATAAATATGTACGCGTGTATATGTTATATATATATGTAACATGCATATATAACATTTGTACATATATACATATATGAGTGTATGCTGGTGTGTAGTTTATGTATACGTTAGCATAGCGAACGGAAAGAAGAGTACTCAGTGCAGGGAGGCAGAGTGTAAAGTATATATGAATATGATCAATAAGAATTTATGATGTTACATAAGGTATCACGCTGGCATAAAAATCATGCTAGTATAAAATTTATGCCACCATAAATATTTATGATGTCATTATTCGGTCTACAATTTCTGACTGAAAGACAAAGGTGGTTTTTATTCAGAATTTGCCAACCGAACTATATTCATTTTGATGCAGATGTTGCTGGTGGTCATAAAACTTTGACGGCGCATATCACACAGTCACTAGACAGCGTGATGAAAAAGCAGTTAGTTCTCTTTAAAAACATTATGCTACTTGTGTTGAAATAGAGAGGATACCTCAGATAATTTTGTCTCAGATTTTTTTCCCCAAAAGGTGAGAATGACACGTTTGGTAATGGTCTTTCATGATAAGCTCGCTCGATTAGGGTTTACGTGGGTAACAACAACAACAACAATAACGGCAGTTACAAAGCAAAAACAACAAAATAAAGACACCAGCACCAATTTCACCTATTATTTTAATGATGAATGATAGCGATAAATTGAAGAGCTATACGGTAATGATAATGATGACGACGACAGCGGCGGCAAAGTTAAGATTATAACAATAAAATCAACAACAATAACGACGACGACAACAACAACAACAACAATAATAATAATGATAATGATAATGTTATTAATAATACACTGTCCATAAGAAGTGGGATTTTCCAGGGAGACTCACTGCCATCCCTGCATTTCTGCCTTTCTCTGATCTCGCCAAGAAACTTGTTAAACGAAACCACCATGCGTTATAGGTGCTATGGACAAATAATAAAACATCTCCTGGAGATGGATGACTTAAACATTTTCGCTAAAAACACCTGGGAACAGAGAGACCTTCTTAAAATTGTCCATAATTTCAGTTGGGACATCAGAATGGGTCTCGAAAAATGTGCCGAAGTCACACCGTGAAGAAGCAAATTATTCAACACTGAGAACACTGCGCTCGATATAGACACAGGAATCAGAAAATTAGACTACAGTCACCCATACAAATATCTAGGATTAGACGAAACAGCTAAAATACAACCCACAAAAATGAAAGAGAAAATTTGGAGCGAGTATTACAGAAGAGTTAGACTAATATTAAACACTGAACTTAATGCTAAAAATAAGATTATAAGTATAAACACGCTAGCCATACCAGTCATAAATTACAGCTTCAACATAATAAACTGGAAGATCTGTGAATTGAGAAACTTAGAAAAACCAGAAAACTATTAACAGCTTACTGAAGTCACCACCCCAAAGCAGACACAGACAGAGTATATCTACCTCGCTCAAAAGGAGGCCGTGGCCCGACACAGATAGAGAACTATTTGGAAGACTACTGCATGTAATGGAGCAACACGAGAAGAAGAAAATGCATTTCTCTATACACAGGGAGGCGACAAAATAGAAACAAACTACACTGATAAACTGACCTCAGATGACAATATTGCAGAAATGGTCAAAGAGATCCAAAAAAACAACACGAAAACAGAAATACAAAACATACTAAAGAAGAAATGGAGAGAAAATCACTCCTTGGCCAGTACCCTGCAAGGCTTGACAGAGGAGAAAGGAACCTAAGTAAAAGTCAACAATGGCTCAAAACTTCTAGATCAAAAACTTAAACAGAAGGATTGATTCTCGCTGCACAAGACCAATACCTGATTACGAACAATTATAAAAGCAAAATAATGAAAATAGGCCTTAACACCAAATGCAGAATATGCAACCAGCACAATGACACAGTTGACCACATCATCTCTGGCTGTCCAATCCTTGCCAAATCTGAATATATATACGACCGAGTAAGTAGTTATATCCACTGGACAATGTGCCAACACTACAACATTAAATCTAACTATAAATGGTATACACATGTGCCAAACAAGGTAAAAGTAAATGACCAGGCCACAATCATCTGGCATATGCCGATTCAAGCTGACAAAGAAATAGAAGCTAATCGCCCAGACATAATAATTAAGAATTGGGACACAAACACCTGCTTACTGATAGACATTGCAGTCCCTTCTGATCAAAATATTATTCAAAAAGAAGTGGAGAAATTGTCAAATTACAAAGACTTCGAAATTGAAGTATTCAAGATGTGAGGCATGGAGATGAAATCAATACCAGTAATAATTGGAGCAATGGGCATAATAAAAAAACATATGAACAAAAACGTAGAAGCTATACCTGGATCCTCGACATTTACGCACTATCCAAAAATAGCACTGCTAGGAACAGCTCACATCATACGCAAGACATCATCAATTCAACAATACAACCTAAACAAAACAATCTACAAAAACAAGACACAATCTATACAGCAATTAGCCAATGAAATAAACTTCCGCCAGTAATCTGTATAACCAATGCATTACACACTCACCGCGCAATACAAACAGAAATACAATAAAAGATGGCACCACACCTCAAAAGAAAAAAAAAGCTGATGCCATACAATACCGGGAAAAGTTTGCACCCAACAACAGAAAAGAACATGCAATGCCGCATTCACCCAGCAACATGGAGGTGTAGTAGGTGATGCAGTAGAAATTTGCCTGAAACTACCAAATAATAATGGTATAATATTAATAATAATAATAATTATTATTATTCCTGTGTGTGTATGCGTGTCAAAGAGACAAGATTTTAGGAGAACAGAAGTGTATGTGTGTATGTGTCTCTACGCGTGTATATGTGTGTGTGTGTGTGTGTGCGTGTGTGTGTGCGTGTGTGTGTGCGTGTGTGTGTATGCATGCATGAGTGAAAGGTATAAATGTATGTAGGGAAGAGTAACTGGAAAGATGTGTATGTTTTTGTATGTGTCTTTTACAGTTTGCATTACAGCTTATTTCTCACCAAGAATAAATAAGATTCTACTCAATTATAATCCCTTCTACTATAGGCACAAGGCCTAAAATTTTTTGGGAAAGGGGCCAGTCGATTAGATCGACACCAGTACACAACTGGTACTTAATTCATCGACCCCGAAAGGATGAAAGGCAAAGTCAACCTCGGCGGATTTGAACTCAGAACGTATTGGCAGACGAAATACTGTTAAGCATTTCGCCCGGCGTGCTAACAATTCTGCCAGCACACCGCCTTATGACTCAACTATAATGAGCACAGACTTTCTCAGTAGATAGTACTTCACATTAAAAATAATTTGAATATGCTTTGAGGAGACCAAATATATTACTGGCCACTCTTCTCAATCGTACAAATCAAGCTACAACGGCTTCTCGTGTTTGAAAGCTTTGCAAAAATCATACAATTTCGCAAGTTAATGACGATCCAGCCAGATACCACTAATAGTAAATTTAATGAAGCTGCAAACATTACGACTGATAGGGGACCATGACCATTGACAACAGTAGATTGGCCAGCTTTGAATGTAGAACATGTTTTACGTTGCGGACTATCCATTATAGAAACGGTAAAAAAAGAAATGGGGAGAAAGAGACAGAGAAAGAAGAAAAGATGAGTTAATGATGATGATGATGATGATGATGATGATGATCATGATGATGATCGGAATGGTGTTGTTAGTGGTCGGTGGTGATGGTAGTGCTGGTGTCGGTAGTGGTAGTGTTACTCATGTTGACGATTTTGATACTGTACTGTTGCGTTAATGTACAACAACGAACGATAAAATA
>NC_068981.1:168774146-168777660 GCF_001194135.2 Octopus bimaculoides
AAAAAAAATGATTCGATAGGAACAACACCATCACAACTACTGTTGCCACGACCAACTACAATTACATCAATTACTACTTCAATAATAATTATAAGGTAGAATAAATGGAGAAAAGAAAGGAAAAATGACAGGGATTTGATATATATACATAGCTGGTGTACCCGGTAATTCCCGGGGGTAAGGATGTTCTACTGAAACACCTTATTACTCTGATATAAGAAAGCAATTTCGTAATAACCGCCGCAAAAGGTGTATTTTCTGTCACGCAAAAGTACAAAACAGTGTCAACTGGATGAGAGAGAGATTGTAGGAGGTTGGCGAGAGAGGATTTCGGAGGCTAGCGAGAAAGATTGTCGGAGATTGGTGAGAGAGGTTGTCGGAGGTTGGCGAGACATTATTCTGCTTAGCGAAGGCATCTGGGAAATGTATAACTGCTGTCATTCACAGAAAAACTATTGTTTTACCGTGAGAAAAGCGCTGTTGAAGTGTTAAGTAAAATTTGGCAATCGAGGATCGAATCCACGCTATGCCTGCATGAAGCCACTACAAATACGTTGTGGATTAAAAAAAATATCTACTGTCATGGAAAAGGTGTAACTGTAAAAATGCAGAATTATCGGAGTAATGGGCATTCAAAAAAGTATGTATGTATAGAAATGTATGACTGAAGTCTAAGGTTTCAAGATTCAAATTAAGGAAGCGCAATAATAATGTTTAGCAGTTCAAAATTGTGAGTTGTGAAATGCAGTATTAGGTTGGCTGATCATGAGAATCAAATACTGATTGCTTCGCTAAAATCTGCAGGTGGTATGGGTTATTTCCCTTTGGTTGTTTGAATTAAATATTAGTAATATGTAGTAGATAGAAGAATCCATTGGAGGGGCCCTATTATCGATTTTTTCAACGATCTAAATATGTCACGAAGTTTCCAGACATGAGTTCTACTTACGTGTCAAATAAAGTGATATTGTCTGCAAAAATTATAACGAGGACACACAAAAAATCAATATTCAAAGTAAATCGAACATAAAAAATGAAATAGGTTATTTCCCTTGAGTGTTTAAAAAAATATTGTACAAATGCTATAGGTTATTTCCCTTGGGTGTTTAAAAAATTGTTATATGAGGTAGATATGAAGGACCCTTCCAAGGGCCGTATTATTGATTTTTCAACAATCTAAGTATGTCACGAGGTTTCCAAACATGAGTTCTACTCACATGTCAAGTTTCATCAAAATCAATAAAACGATGTAGGAGAAGTTAGCTAACAACGCCACAAACATACACACACCCATTTTCCACATATATATGTGTGTGTTTGTGTGTGTGTGTGTACATATTTATATGTATAATAGTGTATAAACAATTTACGTATTTATACACAAAAGAGGTGACTTTGGCAGGACACCTTACATGCTAGAAAGAGCAATTAAAGCCTAAACCACGAATAAGAACAATTTCAAAGGGAATGAGAATAATAAAAATATTCTTGTAGTTATCCTCAAGCTCGAGTTTCTGTATCAATGTGCAAAATAAATTAATTTGCCATCCGTACTTCTTCAGTGAGGGCGCTAAAATTAATGCATATTTATGTAACAAATAGCACCGAAAACATACGTGCTACATACTTATATGTTATAATTTTCAAATCCAGCGCGTAAGCGCAGTTACATTCGACAGCAAATAATGGTAAAAATTGAAACTGCGTACCAGAAAGGCTTTGAAACTACGAAAACTTTACTGTGAAAATAATAAGGGTATAAAATTTAGAAAAATTATAATGTATAAGTATATAGCATGTGTGTTTTCGGTGCTATTTGCGGCATAAATATGCATTAATTTTAGCGCCTTCACTGAAGAACTACGGATGGCAAATTAATTTATGAGGTACCCATTTTCCAAGTTTAAGAACCTTTCCAAGTCGTTGAAGATGACGATGAACAGTTGTATGGTTTGAATTAAACTTTATCGCCAATTCTTCAACTGATAATGCAGTATTTTCTTCAAGTAATGCCCCAAGGAGCTTATTATCAAACTCAACTGGACGTCCTGTTCGATCTTCATCTTCAAGGCTGAAATCTTCACTTCTGAATTTTTCAAACCATCTTCTGCAAGTTCTTTCATTCAAGCATTCTTTCCCATAAACTGAGTGTATGTCTCGAGTCGCTTCGGCTGCAGAGTTTCCATTTTTGAACTCATAAAGCATTATGTGCCTCAAATGCGCTTTGGATACTTCCATGTTAGAAAGAGTTTTAATCAAAGCAATTTTAATTCTATTATTCTGTAAAATAATATTTAATTAGTTTAAATGTACACAAATGCATAAAAATAATTTAAAATTCCATTAGGCATTCTAAAATACTATTAAATTTCATTCAATTTTAAAAAAGGTCAAATCGGACAGAACTTATGGGATGACCTGATAAATGTTGTCATATATGTGATGATCTACATATATACAAACATACTCGCACGCGCGCACACACATATATGTATAAGTGAGACATGCACTTCTACGTACACATAAACGCATATATATGCATACATACGTATATACATACATACATCCACACGTACATACATACACATGCATATATTCATACATACCTATATACATAAATTGCATATGTGTTTGTATATATATGTTTACTCTGGGAATATGGATATTGTGAGGTTTCGAGATTGATTGAAAAACAAAATGACTCCTGTTTTCTAGAGAAGATGAGTACGCTATAAATTCTTTATTTTGTGAAATAGTTTTGCTGTATCTCTTGGCTTCCATCTGCTCTCAAAACAGCTTCCATTCCGTATTGCTGGACCTACTTTTTCCGCCTTTCAAATACGAACAAACACGCGCGCGCACACACACACACACACACAAACACACAAACACACACACACACACACACACACACACACACACACACACACACACACACACACACACACACACACACACACACACACAGACACACACACAGACACACACAAGCACACTCGCGCGCACACACTCACACAGGCATAAGCTTTGATACATTTTTCTCTCTGGCTCTCTTTATACATATATATACATGCCTGCATTCATACGTGCGTACGTACGTAAATGCATATGTATGTATGCATGCATGTATGTATGTATGTATCTATGTATGCATGCATGTATGTATGTACATATGTATGTATGTATGTATGCATGTATGTATGTATGTATATATGTATATATATATATACATATATATATAGATATATATATACACACGCATACAAACATATACATACATATGTGTGTGTATATATATATATATATATAATTTTTTCCCCTCTGTCTCTGTTAATAATTCAGGCAAGTTCTTTTGAAGATTTCTCCTTCGCTGGCAAAGACATCGACCATTTTCAGAAGATGGTGGTGGTGGTGGTGGTGGTGGTGGTAGTGCTGTTCTTGTAGTTGTTGTAATAATAATGGTAACCATACTGGTGATGATGATGATGGTGGTGGTGGTGGTGGTGGTGGTGGT
>NC_068981.1:168778926-168780125 GCF_001194135.2 Octopus bimaculoides
ACACACACACACACACACACACACACACACACACACACACACACACACACACACACACATAATATTCACATTCAAACATGCACACACACACATTTACACACTCACACACAGATACACACATGCATCACTTCATTGTTCTCCCCCCCCTGCGTCCCCGTCTAACCCACGCAACATTTTTCTTTCCACACTACATTTTTCTTTACTCTATTTTTCCTTCCATTCCGTTTTCCTCTTCAACCGCACTTCCTATGATATCTTTAACTACATGGCATCATATGTGTTGGTTTCTTTCCTTGTTTCTTTCTTTCTGTCTTTCTTTCCATTTTTCTAAGATGGATTCTGGTCTTCCAAATATTTTCTATTATTCAGATACATACATACCCATATATACTCACATATATACGGACACATACATAATGCACGCATATTTGTATGTGCGTATATATATATATATATATATATATATATATATATATATGTGTGTGTGTGTATATATATTTTGCGAATGTTTCGTCACCCATATATTCATGTGCACACATAACAAACACGCTACCATTAGCGCATATCTTTCTTTCTCTCTCTCTTTCTCTCTCTGTGTATACATACATACATACCTCTCTGTATATGTATTTATTTATATATATACATATATATATAAATATGTATGCATACACACACGTAAGCGCACGTACACGCACGCGCGCACACATACATATGTTATTCAGAAGCAATGCAAGGAAATTTGGACTTCAGAGCTTCACCACTAGTAGTTCGTCAGACAATTAAATAAGGAATATGTTTGTTAGAATAAATATCTTGATGAAGTTGGAGTGGCTACGTAATGATTGTGGAATTGTGAAACGCTTGTTTCAGGGAAGAAACAGAAACAGTAAAATCCTTTCTGCTGTAGACATAATGTCAGGAATTATGGAATAAAGGGGCTAGTCGTTTTCATCAACTGGTCTCTATTTTATCAACCCCAGAGTGATGAAAGGTAAAGTGTTTCTCGGCAGAATTTGGAACTTAATGCTCACGGCCAGTGTGTCTGATGGTTCGTCTATATTGCTAAGTGGAATAGTAGACGGGAACCGAGCGGTAACTTTCTGTCCGTTATATTCCATTCCACAGGACTACATAAAAGTACACACACACACACACACACACACACACACACACACACACACACACACACACACACA
>NC_068981.1:168780311-168782087 GCF_001194135.2 Octopus bimaculoides
TATATATATATATATATATATATATATATATATATATATATCTGCACACACACATGTATACACATATAAATCATTATGAGAAAGTCCTAGCTGTGAGGAAACAGTAAGAGTATAACCTCATTCATTATAAACCTTTGATGTGAAGATGAGAGAATTAGGGGAAAATGCTTGACGGGCTCTTCCGTCATTTGTTCACGACTCCTCTGAGAGTATGAAACTGATTATCTCCCTGTGTCGATAGCATAGACTATTCAGTTAATACATCAACTGTCAGCTATTACTGTATGCGGTAGCTTAATTTGCATATTTGTACTTAAGTCATATTTATATTTTGTGCAGAACACAAGCCTTAGGTGTAAGAATGTAAGCACATTCCTTACACACATTCCTTTGGACTTGCGGAAAAAAGAGTGGGAAAACTTCTAACGGACCGTTCCATAGATGGTTGACTGCTCCTCAGAGGTGACGTTCTAGATTTCCTTTCAGTTTTTAGCAAGGCTGTAAATTACTATAAAAACACCACCAACACTTTTTACATTAGAAGAATTCAAAATTCTCCTTTTCCTTTGCATTCTCATAGCCTCAGTGAAAAGGAATGGCTCGGTGGTTAGAACGTTGAGCTTACGATCGTGAGGTTGTGAGTTCGATTCCCGGACCGGGCTGCGTGTTGTGTTCTTGAGCAAGACACTTTATTTCACGTTGCTCCAGTTCACACAGCTGTAGAAATGAGTTCTGACGTCATTGGCGCAAAGCTGTAGCGGCCTTTGCCTTTCCTTTGGATAACAAAGGTGGCGTGGAGAAGGGAAGGCTGGTATGCATGGGCGACTGGTGGTTTTCCATAAACAACCTCGCCCAGTCTTGTGCATCGGACGGTAACTTTCTAGATGCAATCCCATGGTCATTCATGACCGAAGGGGGCCACCTATACCCTCCATAATTTCCAGATATTTCAAACCCATCTCACTTTTATTTATCAAATTCCTCCCTAAATCTCTGCAATTTAGCGTCTTTACTCCGCATTATGTCTACTAATACACGCTTTTCTTTACACTAAGATCACATTAAACGCCATTCTTAGCTCATAGTTTGCCTTTCATCTGATCATAAGCCTGCTTATATTTATCTTTATTTTGGCATTCTGTTAACCCCCATCTGTATGTGTTAGCAGTTATCTTTTCTGTTTTGAACAAACGTGTGTCTTTTTCTAGTTCTGGTTTGATTCACTCGTATGCATTTATATATATATATATATATATATATATAGTGTTTTGCATCGCTTCACCTGCATACATGTCTGTTTGCTTAAAAGTGAGTTTTGTATTTCAGAATATCTTTTGCACACGTATAAAGGACATACCGAAATGTATACATTCATAGTGGCTTGTTTGTATACCTTTAAGAATATTTCTATGTACCCATTTGCATTGCTTTTCAGATCTGTTATCTTTTTTTTTCGTATATTCATGTCTTTTATGTATGTTTATTTTTCTATTCATGTCTGTCGCATAGTATTTTTTTCTTTGTGTGTGTAAGTGTGTGTGAGTGTGTGTGTGTGTGTGTGTGCGTGCGTGTGATGATTTGCTTATTTGTGTGTACTTGCTTGTATGTAAATATGTGTGTATACAAGATAGTATTACGTATATTTGCAATCTGTGTGCATTTGTATGTATCTATCTGTCTATATATGTACATATATGTATAAATACAAATATACATGTATATGTATATGTTTATAATACATACATATTTATACATACATACATATATATATATATA
>NC_068981.1:168782097-168786411 GCF_001194135.2 Octopus bimaculoides
ATATATATATATATATATATATATATATATATATACACACACACACACGCACGCACACACACACACACACACACACACACACACACACAAATACATGTATATATATATATATGTACATGCACACATATACAGACCCACACACACGCATACACTCATACACACACGCATACACACACGCATACACACATACACACACGCAAGTTTATAAAAATTAACCACGCTGATTAATAATAATAGTTTCAAATTTTGGCACAAGGCCAGCAATTTCAGGAGAAGGATCAAGATGATTACATCGCCCTCAGTGTTGACCTGGTATTTATTTTATCGACCCCGAAAATAGGAAAGGTTAATTCGACCTCGACGGAATTTGAAGTCTGAATGTAAAGATGGACGAAATACCGCTAATCATTTCGCCCTGCGTGCTAATGATTCTTTTCTACTCTAGGCACAAGGCCCGAAATCTTTGGGGAGGGGGCCAGTCGATTACCTCAAACCCAGTATGCAACTGCTACTTAATTTATCGACCCCGAAAGGATGAAAGGCAAAGTCGATCTCGGCGGAATTTGACGGACGAAAGACTGTTAGGGATTTTGCTCGACATGCGAACGATTCTGCCAGCTCGCCGACTTAATAATAATAATAATAATAATAATAATAATAATAATAATAATAATAATAATAATAAATGCTCTGGTGCAGTACCAGGCAGTGTCTCTCATGGCTTCTGATCTTAACTGATTGGAAGCGTTATCATGTACATTGTCTTGGTATAAAAGATGGGCTACAATAAATATTCTGCTCAATATCATAGATTTGCCTGTCAGTTGCTTGATGTTAACCAGTTGAACATGTCCCTTAGTGGCTGATGATATGCGCATCTCTGGTCACGAGTAGAAGTAGTGGGGGAGCATCATAGTCATGTGTTGAGAGGAATTCTTTGGCGTTTGGGTAAGCCACCTTTGAAAACATGGGTGTTTTGTTCATCATCCTTAAACAATCTTTATTCAGGGACATTTTTGGTGGGATGGGCTACTCGACCTGAAGAAAATTCTAACCGGGCCCCACCTGCAAGGTCATGCGCTGTTTATCTTGATATGGGATCACTATATCGCGCCCATATGGTTGCGATGCATATCTCTGGTGTACCTTTATCAGACGGGTAGTCATGATGGGCATACTGGGCTTCGTATATTTTACACCAGTGTCACTTTGATGGCATGCATTGCTCTCTCACTCAGCAACAACAACAACAACAACAACAACAACAACAACAGCAACAATAATAATAATTATAATAATGATAATATTAATAATAATAATAATAATAAAATAATAATAATAATAATAATAATAATAATAATAATAATAATAATAATAATAAAAATAAAATAATAATAATAATAATAATAATAATAATAAATATTAATAATAATAATAATAATAATAATAATAATAATAATAATAAAAAATAATAACAATAATAATAATGATAATAATAATAATAATAAATATTAATAATATATTAACAATTGCAACTAATACGAAGATTAGTACATTTACATATTCTTTTTCGCTTCTACAGTCAATTATGCAACATATTTGATTCCCTTGCTTGCAATATATACTGGGTGCAGATTGCATAGATAACCAGATGGAGGAGGCTCTTCCTCGAGTTAAAAACTGTAGAACAGCCATATTGATGTGGCGATAAAAATTACACACACACACACACACACACACACATATATGTATGTATGTATATAAATAAATGCATCCATATATACACACACATGTATATATCTATGTGTGTGTGTGTGTCTGTGTCTGTGTTTGTCCTCATCACTGCTACACAACCGGTGTTGATGTGTTTACGCGCCGGTAAACTTAGTGGTTCGGAAATAGATACCGATAGAATAAGTACTAGGCTTAAAATATAAGTCCTAGGATCGTCTAAACCCCTTCAATGTGGTGCACCAGCATGGCCACAGTCAAATAACTGAAACTAGTAAAAGATAAAAGATAAACTAGCACCGGTTGTCAATTAGTGGCTTGGAGACAAACACACACACATAATCACACGCACACATTCACGTATACACATAGACACATATACACACACATACACACACACGCGCATATATATGCACACTCTGCGCTTCCACACAGGTTCCGTCCGCCAAATTCATTCACAAAACATTGGTCGACGCGGAGCTATAGTATAAGACATTTGCCCAAGGTGCCTGAGCAGTGAGGTGAGACCGAACCCGAAACCACATGGTTGCAAAGAAAACGTCTTAACCACACAGCCATGCCGGCGCCTATTTTTACCCATACCTAACGCCACTGTGTACCCTCGGTATTTGTAAATATATATTCGTACTTACCAACTAAATATTCTGAAATCTCAAGAAGCACTTCACATATATACGAAATTAAATATATTTATATTCATATGTGAAGAATATACGCACTTAACATTCCTTTAAGAGTGTATCTTCAAATATAGACATACAACATCATAACCTTCCTTTTTATTATACCACCCATCAGCTAAGCAGATTCTGACTTACTCAGTACCCCTGTAGTATCACTGTCTTTCTCTTCATCTGTCCTATCTTTACCCACATTCAACACCGCTTCTCACACTTTGTAGTCTCGATATTTGCAAATACAAAGGCGACGAGCTGGCAGAAACGTTAGCACGTCGGGCGAAATGCTTAGCGGTATTTCGTCTGTCGTTACGTTCTGAGTTCAAATTCCGCCGAGGTCGACTTTGCCTTTCATCCTTTTGGGGTCGACAAATTAAGTACCAAAGTACCAGTTGCGTACTTGGGTCGATCTAATCGACTGACCTCCTCCCCCAAATTTCAGGCCTTGTTCCTAGAGTAGAAAAGAATATATGTAAATACATTTTTCTGTCCGTCTCTATATTTATTCTATTCTCTATTTCTCTCTCTTCTTTCTTAGTGCTCACTCTATTTTTAAGTACCCTTTCTCTCTTGGTTCACCCTCCTCTTCTACTCTCTTATTATTTTTCTCTTCTACTCTTCCATTACCTTCTCCTTACGGTGCTTCTTTTCTCTTACCTCTTCTTCATCATACCTCCGCACGCACATGTCTGCAAACACACACACACACACACACACACACACACACACACACACACACACACACACACACACACACACACACACACACAGGCACGCATGCACACACACACACACACGCTTGGACGAACGCGTACATGCACTCACATACGCATACATGCACACACACACGAATACACACACACACATGCGTGTTCATTCATATGTACATTCGCATGCATGTACACATGCATGCCAGTGTGCGCGTGCACATGCGCATGCGCACGCGTGCGTGCGTGCGTGAGTACACACGCGCAAAACAAGCGTTGGAGATTGGTAAGTGTTGGGGATTGGTATGCGTTGGCGGTTGGTAAACGTTGGGGATTGGTAAATGACAAACCTGCTCATGGGGTTGGTTGGTAGCAGTGATCTTGGTGCAGGCGGTATAGAGTAGCAGCTGGTGGTAAGGTAGTATATCCGGGTTGTCGGCAATCAAAGGCCTGAAATTTGCCAGAAGAGCATATCTCTAGTGACAGCAATACGATAAATCGTATTGCTTGTTGATGGATATTGCTGGTTGATGGATATGCAGTTTTTCGCGGATGCAGAGCTGGCAGCTGAGGGCACTGGGTAAATATGGTGGCGCTCTGTCGACAATAGTCTACTTGATGCTGGGTATTTCATCTCGGAGATCACGGAGTCTCCAGAGAAAAAGAGACAAGAAAGTAGAGTTCTCACTGTCCCTGGATTTGAATGAGTGCATATGCTGGGAGCATCTCCCCTTGAAGTCATTAGCTGTCATCCCCGTATAGTGCCTAGTAATGCCATCGGATGGTGTAAGGGCAGCACTGTAGCCGTTGAGAGACAAGATCCTTCTAGAGGGCACATGGTGGGGTTTCGGAAGTTGCAGGTTGGGGTGGGTGCATTTTTACGTCTGTTGCTGCGTGCAATGTTAGATGGGATGTTGTCTAAGCAAGAGCAGCTCACTTTGACATCATGGAGACTGATAAGTTTGTAATACTTATGGCCTTTGGGGAAGTGTTTCTTGATTAACGACAGGATGCCCCTAGCAAAGTTGGTGACCTTCCTCGACCAATCGCAACCCACCTTACGGTAATAACAACCAACTCCTGTCATTTAAATTCAAAGTGGCTGACTACTCAAGGGTACCAACGAATTTTGAATCAAGCTGTTTTGATCCATATATATATATATATATATATATATA
>NC_068981.1:168786803-168787605 GCF_001194135.2 Octopus bimaculoides
ATATATATATATATATACATAAATGCATGTACAGATATATTTATTTATATGAAAATACATATATATAATGTATACTTAAATATATAAATATATGTACATATAGACATATAGACATGTATATACGTATGCACATGTGCATTTATACGTATATAATATATATTTTCATCAGAATATACATATGTATATGTATTCCTCTTGATGACTTCTGATACTGTTCCCAAGGACCCAACAATAATTGGCACTATCTTTCCCTTCTTCATTTTCCATGGCCGAGCTATTTCGTACTTAAGAGGGTTGTATCCATCTATCTTTTCCCCTTCCTTCTTGACTATTCGTGGGTCAAAACGGCATCCAACGTCAACTATATAGCATATGTGGTGCACCACTAGATCTGGTCTGTTATGCTCTAGTACTTGAACTGTTTGGATTGGGAAATACCAGAGGATTTTGCTAGTCTGTGACTCTGTAACTTTCTGCGGTTTGTGCTCATACCACGTCTTGCCTCACTCTAGCCCCCCCCCCACTTTTCGCACAGTTTCCAATGTAGTATTTTCGCTACTTGGTCGTGTCGTAACAACTTGTAGTGGTTTTGGGAAAGTCTAGGCCATTCGTTCGTGATATGGCCAATGATTTCATCCACTCTATTACAGATGCGGCACAGCGGAGACATTTGCTCATTCCTCAGGTTGACCCTTCATTTCGTGGCTTATTATTATTGTTATTATTATTATTATTATTATTATTATTATTAATATTATTATTATTATTATTATTATTATTATTATTATTATTATTATTATTA
>NC_068981.1:168787615-168789221 GCF_001194135.2 Octopus bimaculoides
TTATTATTATTATTATTATTATTATTATTATTATTATTATTATTATTATTATTATTGAGTGAGAGAGCAGTGCCTGCTATCAAAGTGACACTGGGGTAAAACATCCGAAGCCAATTATACCCATCATGACTACCCGTCTGATAAGGGTACACCAGGCACATGCATCACAACCATATGTGCGTGACATGGTGATCTCATATCAAGATAAACAGTGCATGACCTCGTCGGTGGGGCCCAGTTAGAATTTTCTTCATGTCGAGTAGCCGATCCCGCTCAAAAGGTCCCTGAATAAAGTTTGTTTAAGGATGTTGAGGAAAACACCCATGTTTCCAAAGGTGAATTATTCAAACCCCAAAGAATCCCTCTCAACACATGACTATGATGCCCTCTCACTACTTCTGCTCATGATCAGAGATGCACATATCATCAGCCACCAAGGGACATGCTCAACTGGTTATGGTCAATCAACTGACAAGCAAATCTGTGGTATTAAGCAGAATATTTGCTGTAGCCAATCTTTTTATACCAAGACAAAACAATGTACATGATAACACTTCCAATCAATTAAGATCAGAAGCCATGAGAGCCACTGTCTGGTACTGCATCCGGGAATTATTATTCTTCTTATTCTTATTATTATCATTATTCGTAGTAGTAGTAGTAGTAGTAGTAGTAGTAGTAGCAGCAGCAGTGTTCATATTGTTATCGTTGCTAAATTTACATCTATATCCTGACTTTTCCATTACTTGAATTTCTATTTACTCAAAGGAGAAAACTCTGTTGTTTTAATTGCAACTCAGTATAACTCACCGGAGCAAATTTGCCTAAAATATTTGAAATGTATTGAATGGAACTGGGAGCTAGGAATTCACCATAATTGACAGACTAATAAATTCTCGCTCTCTCAAAGATAGCTTCAATTCAGTGGTTGCTATAGGTAATCAATATTTTTAACCAACACTAAACTGACATGTTTAGTTGAAGCAATAAGTAATTGAAATGACACAAATCTAGATATCTTGTTGATTGATGGTTGTCTTCAAAACCCGAGGCAAGGAACGTCTGCATGTCTCGTATATGTTTGTTTGTATGTATGTATGTATGTATGTATGTATGTATGCATGTATGTATGTGTGTATGTATGTATATAAATGTATATATATATGTGTGTGTGTGTATGTGTGTGTATGTGTGTGTATGTGTGTATGTATGTATGTATGTATCTATGTAAATATATAACTGTATATATGTGTATGTAAGTAAATGAATATACGTATGTATGTACACATATGTATAAATATATATATATATTTATATGTATATATATATATATGTTGCTGTACTTGGGGATGGTCATATTGCCAGTTTAGCCAATAAAAACACACGCATCGTATATTTGGTGTTAATTTACTTCAGCTTTATGTTACATTATAATGTAATGTAATGTAATATAAAGCTGAAGCAAATTAACACCAAATATACAGTGCGTGTGTTTTTATTGGCTAAACTGGCAATATGATCATCCCCAAGTACAACAACATTTGTTTCAACACACGATTTCACATCAAAAATCTTGCAAAACAAATATATATATATACATACACAT
>NC_068981.1:168789231-168791622 GCF_001194135.2 Octopus bimaculoides
CATCAAAAATCTTGCAAAACAAATATATATATATATATACACATACATATACATTTTTATCTTGTATGTGTGGATCTATCTATCTATCTATCTATCTATCTATCTATCTATCTATCTATCTATCTATCTATCTATCTATCTATCTATCTATATACCTTCTTCTATTCGTTTTGGCCATGTGGCTGCGGTCATGCTGGACGATCACCGTAATTTTGTACATTTACATACCATTCATCATTGGCTGATTTCTTCATGGTGGTGACATTTCATATCATCCTTCCTATATGTGCTTTCCCCTTTGTTGTTGGCTCCTTTGGTATATGAAGGAGTTTGACACTGCTGCCTTCGTCTGTACCTCTTGTCGGGGCTGTTGGTTCATCAAGTATTACGGAGAAGAGAATGCTCAGTTCCTTTTTGAAGACATCCGCATCCACATTGTGTAGGTTTCTTAATTATTTTTGGCAGGGTATTGAAGAGTTGTGGGCCTTTGAAACCTACTCTATCGCAGTACCCAGTCCTGACTTTAGATGGAGTGGACAGTACCTTCGGTACAATATAATGGCGTCCACTCAATGCCGAAATTAGATACTAGCCCTTCAAGAATTTTCTATGTGTAGATTATTACATATCTGTCTCAACTTCGCACCAGGGAGTAAAGTCGTTATTTTTTAAGCCTCTACCTCTAGCTCATTTGTTGCACTCTTACGATCTTTTTAGTTTAGTGACGTTGAACCACTTTAAGCTCTGCTGTTAGTTTGGCGGTATGTGGTGACCACATTTAAGAACAGTAATCCAGGCAGCTGGGAACAAAAGTCCCCCGCAGGGTCAACACGGCATTTTGGTGTCTTGTCTTGAAGGACTTTAGTATTCATCCTGCCAGTTGTCTGCACTTTGTTGCCATCTTGATGATGTGCATATGAAATGGTGTATCATTACACATAGTGGTCCTCAAGCCTCACTGTCTGTGTCTCTGGGATTGCAGTACCTTCGGATTCGGTATATGCAGGCTGTGGTGCATTTACGTGTTGATAGAGCAGTATTTGAATTTTTTCATCATTAACCTGCATGTTGTTTTTTCAGCCCATTTGTATATTGCATTTAGCTCCCAATGTAAGCTTGACATTGTCTAGGTTCTTTATTGCCCGTGATAATTTTGTATCATCAGTGTAGCTAGTGACAGTGGCTGTCAGAGTGATCATGGGCATGTATAAGAGAGTTATTATAAACAGTAATGGCCCCAAGATAGTTCCTTGGGGGATGCCACTCAAAATTTGTATTCCCTCAGAGAGGGCACCATTGGCTGTAATTGCATGACTTCTTTCTTTTAGGAAGTTATGTAGTCACTCTTCCAGTTTACCAGCTATAGCAAGGTCTCACAGCTTTTGACCATGATGTTATTAGTTCATATGCCATGAATATTATCAGTTTCTGATGATTCATTCCATGACTTTACTGATATGCAAAGTCAGGGAGATTTGCCTGTAGATTTTAGCTTCTGCTCTGCTCCCATCTTTGTGGACAGGGCATGTATTGCCTTCGTTTAGCTTATTAGGAAGTTTACCACTTGCAAAGAAACTCTTGAAAAGTATCTAAAGTGGTTTCGCTAAAGCCTGGTAACATGATTTCAGAGGGAATAACTGGGAAGCCACCGGGACCAGCTGCTGAGCAATGACCACCGTTGCATCAGCTTCCATAATGTCAATGTAATCGATGGTTGCCGCTCTCGTCAGCAGAGCTGCAATGTTTAAGACTTCAGCCGAAATTTTTATTCGCATGTGTCCCAGTGAGGAGGCGAAGACACTTTTAAATTGTTCACAAATAACTTCACTTATCCATTTCGGGTTCGCGGTGAGTGAGCCAGTTCCTTGGAACAAAGGTCCTAATTTATATCGTACTGTAGCTGCTTCCTTTGAACATTTATAGAAAGCCTCAGAATTTGCTTTTATGCTTTCCACAGCTCTCTTCTATCGCCTGCGAGAGTCCACGTCTTAGGTTTCAGGAAATATATGGATCTCTAGAAAGTGACATTATCATGATTCGGTTATCATTAATATATTTGATTATTATTACATATATATTTTCTGTGATGCTCCAACAGACTCGTCTGAAACAAACCTGCTAAGATGAGCCTGTCGGTTCTGAGAGTTATTGTTGGTCGTCTTGATGCAGTGTTGCTAAGGTGATCGATTCCATTCAAATCCTTACCAGCAGACCACCGAGTTTATGTCAAAGTCAATTATTTAACAGTTCAGTCAAAGTAGCCATATGTATGTATGTATGTATGTATGCATGTATGTATGTATGTATGTATGTATGTATGTATGTATGTATGTATGTATGTACACGCACGTGGGCACACACACGCACGCACGCACGCACGCACGCACGCAC
>NC_068981.1:168792343-168793890 GCF_001194135.2 Octopus bimaculoides
TCACACGCACACACAAGCACGGACTTACGCACGTGCACACACATACATACATACATACATATATATACATACGTGTGTATTTATATATATAAAAATTTATATAAATGAAGATCGTTGTTTAAAATACCGATCTTCTCAGGTGGCCAGCATGGGAATAAAAGCCTCAAAGGTAATAATTATTATTAAAATTATAATTAAGGGTATCTAAGAGATACCACCATGCTAGATATAGCAGCCAAGACTTGACTTTAAAACCGCATTAAATGTTCATACAACACCAGGAGAGAAGACAAAGAGACAAAATAAACTAGATAGTTGATTTTGCTAGTTTATTTTGTCTCTTTGTCTTTTCTCCTGGTGCTGTATGAACATTTAATGTGATTTTAGAATCAAGTTTTGGCTGCTATATCTAGCATGGTAGTATCTCTTAGATACCCTTAATTATAATATATATATATGTATAATTTCGAATTTGTGTGAATGTGTATAGAATAATAGTCGAATAAAGTTAAAACATGTTCTGGTTTTCATGTTTCTTATTATGGTATTTTAGCATAAAAAAAAATTATTTTGTAATGTTCATAAAGTTAAATTACCGCTTTCATACATAGTGTACTCATCAAATTTCAAAAGTGTTTAACTGACAGTTGAGTTCTGGCCAACTTTAGTACCTGTTAGAACGCTCCAACTAGCTGAATTTTTAGAATACCTTTTTAACCAATCCGCACGCGCTTAACCATCACTGTTTGTCAGGTGCACCGATATTCAGTAACTCAGTTTATATTTATTAATCCACATAATTAACTGGTTGTTATATTATTGCTGTTATTTCCGTTCAGAACAGGTTTAAACATTTTGAAAAACCGTGATGTTTAAGAGCATGCGGATTGGTCAAAAAGGTATTCTAAAAATTCAGCTGACTGGAGAGTTCTAAAAGGTGCTAAAGTTGTCAAGAACTCAACTGTCAGTTAAACACATTTGAATCTGACGAGTACACTGTGTTTGAAGACACTAATTTAACTTTATGAGCATTACAAAATATTTTTTTTTAATGTTAAAATGTTAAAATACCATAATAACAAACGTGAAAATCAGACCATGTTTTAACTTTATTCAACTGACACACACACACACACACAGCTAAAAAGCAGTCAAAGACATTGACTGTGTTTCGCTGTCAAACCACACAGTCAGTAGTATCAGTGCATAAGCGCCAAATAGTGATTAGGTATGTTTTTTTTTTTTTAGTTAAAGCTACGGCTTTAAATCTACCCAGAGTTACCCCCGTTCATTATCTCCCACTAAGGAAACCTAAAAAGCCAGTCTGGGTATCCGACTGGGGGAAGCACTGGGTAGATACAGTACTATAATACCTTTTGCCACAAGAGAGTGTTTTATCTCTACGGTAACTGCATGGAATTTGCCTTCAGAATTTGAAGTATGTCGCAAACATATTCTAAGCAACTTAAAGTTCATGTGCATATATATATACACACACACACACACACACACACACACACACACACACACACACACACACACACACA
>NC_068981.1:168794396-168796472 GCF_001194135.2 Octopus bimaculoides
CACACACTCACACATACACACACACACGCACATTAGGTCGTCAAGTATGAAATTTGTAGAAAGGTATATGGTAAACTTTGACAGCTGCTAATTTTGCGCCATTATTATATTTTGACAATCTTTATTTCTTTATTCTAACTCATTCTGCGCTTTATAAAGTATTTATAAATCGTATTTTGCTGTTTTTGTTTAGAGATGGATAATTCGGAAATTTGCACAGTTTTGAAATATGATTTCTTTCTTCGAAATACAGCATCACACACAGCTCGGAATATTAATGGAGTATTTCATTCTAATGTTATTGCACAGCAGACAATATCAAATTGGTTTGCAAAATTTCGTTCTGGTAACTTTCACCTCACAAATGAACAACGCAGTCGACCAGAAACAAAGGTGGATAATGACGAACTGAAAGCCACAGTCGAGTCAGATCCATCTCAAAGTGTCCGTGAATTATCGTTGTTGTTTGGTGGTAGCAAGCAAACAATATTGACTCACCTAGTTGAAATCGGTAAAGTGAAAAAGTTGGATAAGTGGGTTTCATATGAACTCAAAGAAAATCAGAAACAGCAAAGTTTGGAAACCTACATTATGCTACTTTCTCGTCACAAAGATGAATGATTTTTGAATCGAATTGTAACGTGATGAGAAAAGGATCCAATACAACAACTGTAAACTGTTGGACAAAGACGAGCCACCAAAACACAGTCCAAAAAGCAAAATTTCATCAACAGAAGCTGAGGGTGTGTGTTTGGTGGTCTGGCGCAAGTGTGATCCATTATGATTTCATTAAACCTGGCTCATCAATCACGGTCGAAGTATATTGCAGCCAACTGGACCAAATGATGCAGAAACTTAAAAAAAAAAAGAAGAAACAGCCCAGATTAGTCAACAAATCCACTCCAATGTTTTTGCAAGACAACGCCAGACCACACATCGCAAAAATGACATTGGCAAAACTACAAGAGTTGGAGTTGGAAGTTCTCCATCATCCATCATACTCACATGATCTTGCCCCCACTGACTACCACTTCGAAGCAAAACTTTGGAAGAAGACCAAAACTTTCAGATAGGGACCGTCGGACTCTTGTGCGAATTGTGTGTGTGTGTGTGTGTGTGTGTGTGTGTGTGTGTGTGTGTGTGTGTGTGTGTGTGTGCGTGTGTGCGTGTGTGTGTGTGTGTGTATATATACATGTCTGCGTGTGTGTGTGGATATGTGTGCATGTATCAGTACATACATGCATATATGTTTGTGTGTGTATGTGCGTGTGCGTATACACGTTTGTGTGAGTGTGTACGTATGTAGACGTTGTGAACGCGAGAGGTTTATGTCTATGTTTCGTGAGAATATGGTTGCGTGTATTTTTTTTATCTTTCTTCTTTTTTGTTTTTCTACTTATTCGAGTAACTTCCCCTTTATTCAACGGTTTTCATAGACTCTGTTGCCATTAATAGCCGACGAGAATGTATCATAGCTCTTCGCTGCGACATTCGAAACTCCGAGTACTATAATGACAAGCTTTTAGTGTTTGTTTTAAATTATAACATATATAAATAATCCTCTATTTATCTAATATCAAGGTCTCATTCTTTTGTTGTTACTTTTTATTAAATATATATATATATATTGTTGTATTTCGAGATGGTGATTTTTTCAAATTTTTTTGCCAAATAAACACATGCATTATATATTCGTTCTTTAGTCGCTTATTACTGTTCTTATTCTAACACATGTCCATTGTCCGGAAATCTTTCGTCACACATCTGTGATCTCTTCAGCGACATTTTCGTCTTCGTGTGAGCTCTTATCACACACGATGACGGAAAGTGTCACTGAAGAGGTCACAGATGAGTGATGAGAGATTTCCGGACAATGGACATGAGTTAGAATAAGAACAGTAATAAACGACTGAAGAACGAATATATAGAGCATGTGTTTATATGGTAACAAAACAAAAAAAAATCACCATCCCGAAATACAACAATATCTGCTTTAACACGCGAACTCACATCAAGAATCTTGCAACACAAATTCATATATCTATATATCTGTATGAAAGTATGTATATATATATA
>NC_068981.1:168796970-168797468 GCF_001194135.2 Octopus bimaculoides
ATATATATGTACACACACATATCACAGCACAAGCTAATGAGGGGCGTTCTTTTCCATCATTTAGAAATAGCATCCTAATTCTCTTAATTCGCATACGCCCAATTCCTACCATCTTAACCCTACCTATATAAAATGGAAGGAATCTTTGGTTAATGCATTCCTAGACATACAGAAAGAAAAGCTGATCATGGCAGGATCGCCTTTTATAACAGAATCCCTAAATTACGGCTGAACTATAACTAAAGAGCACATCGACAACAAAAACACCACACACCTGAAAACTGTAGGGCCAACATAAACACTGTCGAGTTAACTCGTTAGCTCTCAGCTCAGAGTTTAAGTCCTCTTGTGGGTAAGCTGCTGCTGCTGCTGCTACACTATTACTACTACTGCTACTACTACTACTACTACTACTACTACTACTACTACTACTGCTACTGCTGCTGCTGCTGGTACTACTACTACTACTACTACTACTACTACTACTACTACTACTGC
>NC_068981.1:168797478-168799428 GCF_001194135.2 Octopus bimaculoides
ACTACTACTACTACTACTACTACTACTACTACTACTACTGCTGCTGGTACTACTACTACTACTACTACTACTACTACTACTACTACTACTACTACTACTACTACTACTACTACTACTTTATGATTCAGTGCAACCATGAGATAGAGAATAGAAAGCCGGACATAGTCCTAATTGTGAAAGAAAACAAACTATGCTGGTTCATAGATATAGCATGCCCAGCTGACGACAAGGTATGCGATAAGGAAGAAAGAAAAGTTGAGAGATATGACAGGTTAGCTTGGGAAGTTAAGCAGTCGTGGTTGATGAAAAAAGTAGCAGTAGTACCGATACAAATATACCTGACTCCATCTTTGGAAGCAGTGTTCCAGCATTGCAGTAATCCAGTGACTGACATCGGTAAACGAAGTATATATCTTGTTTATGTACATATATGTATGTACCTATATATGTAGGAGTACATAATTTGTGTACAGATACATATACCTATAAATGTATGCATATGTGTGTATGTACTTGTGTGTGTGTGTGTGTGTGTGTGTGTGTGTGTGTGTGTGTGTGTGTGTGTGCCTTTTAAATTTGTTTATGGTAAGGTTATGAATATGCAAATAAAACTCCTATTCCATTATGCCGGTCACTATCTAATGATACTGACTAGTGAGCCCGGTTTTTCGGGGTTGCATCAAGTTATACCGATAAATATAATAATAATAACATTAATCCTAGAATGGAATTTATTAACATTAAATGCATCACTACGCACGTTTCCACAAATCAAATAACTTTTAAGATCACATACCGTATACCTGGGATGATTACAGTGTAGTCCGTACTATTCGTGGGCATCCGGTTGATCATCATCATTGATTCATTTCTTCAGGTGATATAACATTAGTGGCTGAACCACAGAGGGATCTTCTTTCTATTTTTATCACTATGGCCTTTTTTTTTATCAGTATAGCCTCGCTTGGCCTTCATACTGATAAAAAGAGAAAAACATCCCTATATGATTCATCCACAATGTTATATCGCCTGAAGAAATGAATCAATGATGATCTACCGGATGCCCACGAATACTACGGACTACACTGTAATTATCTGCAGAACAAAGACTGTGGTCTTAAAAATCATGTGACATGTGGAAACGCGCGTAGCGAGGCATTAAATATCTATAAATTCCACCTTAGTATTATTTTTATCTTCATTATTATTATTATTATTATTATTATTATTATTATTATTATTATTATTATTATTGCCTTTGCACAGCTTCTTAACGCTGGAGATGTACTACGGTGTCAGCTGTTCACTACCAGTGAACTAAGGTAACACCTTATTTTTCGAGCACCTTTCGGAGTATTCGAGTGGTTCCAAACAGTGCTGTTTTCTGCGAGTGCTCCACCCTTATTGCAGCCCCTATTTGTTCCACGTACTTCTCGAGATTTTTGCTCACTGTTCCTAGGGCTCCGACAATTATTGATCTTCCTTTATCGAATCTATAGGTTACATTTCCAACGTAAACGAATGCAACTTGACACAGAAGTTTACTCATTTAAGGATAAGCACACATAAGTTTATACCAATAAGTATAAGGGCACACACGTTAATATGTATGTTTATACAGTTTCATTATTTTTATTCAGCAGAAAGTTTCAAAAGAGACTTAAGAGCGGAGAGTTTCGAGCAGTTACCAAATTGACTTTAAATCAATGTGCTTACTTCCTTATATAGAATGAAAGATAGTTGTTCCGAGACTTTCGATAAAAAGATAAAAATTAGAACTGGAGGGTCACTTAAATAAATGCTTATTTTACATACGCACGCACGCGTATACACGCATATACAAACACACATACACGCGCGCATACACACACATGCACTTACGCACACACACAAACAAACACACACACACACACACACACACACACACACACACACACACACACACACACA
>NC_068981.1:168800771-168802626 GCF_001194135.2 Octopus bimaculoides
ATCAACAAGAAAAACGATAAAAATTTATAATTTTATAGCGAAAAATTATATCAAACAAAAATACAAAATGTCTTATATAGATTCTTTTATTTTATTGTGTTTTGTTCCAGATCAGCTTTGTTGTTTAACCCTAGGTCATCACTCATCTAAGACATTTCCGTCCCAACACACACACACACACACACACACACACACACACAGACACACACACACACACACACACACACACTTTCTCTCTATTTTAGAGATACCAGAGACTATATTGTCCAAAATATTTTCCACTTTCTTTAAAGACGGCAATATACTATTCTAGGGAGATGTTGCTATTTCTAGCAGGTCAAACGATCACGTAGCGGCTCTCTCGTAGGTTCGATTTCTTTAAGGTTTTGCGATTCTAAAATATCGATCTCCAGTCATTATTTTATCGATCTTGAAAAGATGAATGGCGATGCAAGACAAGGAAGGATTTGATCTCCGAACATAAGCAAAAGCAACCGAATTTCAGAAGTTATTTTTTGAAGGATACAAGCAATTTCGATCGTGTATTCTTACACTGGACATTATTATGTATATTTTAAAACAGAAACAGAATGGTAAGAAACCATTACATAAATGTCACACACACACACATACGCACACACACAGCACAACACACACACACATATATGCACACGCACACACACATTATTAAGTTTGAAAACAGAGAGATCTAATGGATACAAATTAATTAACATATTCGCCTACAATTGTTTCATTTCACAAACAAAATTTATATTACAGAACATATATAAATCTATAATTATATAATTATATATATACAGGCTGCGTAAGGTATTTGAGGACATACATTTTTGGGTCATTGCTGCATTTTTTGCTAATTCTGTTTCGTCTTTGTTTCAGAAAATAATAGTGGCAGACCCTCAGCTTACTCAAGAAATGAAGAGGTGTGCTGTAATTGTGGTTATAAAAGCGATTTAGAAATATCTCAACTTTTAAAAGTTTCCAGATCTTTCGTCTACAAAGTTTGTAAGGAGCTAGGAACTGAAGATGGGAACGTATTACCAGTATCAAAGCATAAAAAGGATTCTAAACGCTCTGAAATGATCAGAGCACTTGAATTTATCCAGCAAGTTCAACAGACCATTGATTACAACCTCAGAAAGTCCATTTCCTGCAACTGTCATGGTTTTAGGAGCTGTCAACAATGAAGGACATGTGATGCCGCCTTACTTCTTTCCGCAAGGCCTTAGAGTTAACTCTGCCACCTACATTGAGGTCCTGGAAATAATTGTTAAGCCTTGGAGAGACAGTGTATGCAATGGAAGGCCATATGTCCATTAAGTAAAACTCTGCACTATTACATATGGCTCTAATAACACAGGTATGGATGGCTGAAAATTTTCATGATCACATAACCCCTAACATTTGGCCTCCTAATTCCCCAGATCTCAATCCATTGGACTGTTACATGTGGAGCGTTGTTGAGAGAGAGGTCAATAAACACGCCCAAAACACCAAAGATTCTATGAAAGCTGTCATAGTCAGAGTAATGTGCAAAATGAACTAGGACTACTTGATTCGGGTATATAGATGATTTAGATCTCATATAGAAGGAGTTGTTGAAACTGAAGGTGGCTTTATTGATTAACATTATAGAAAAAAGGTTTATTTTTATCCTCATATCATTTTTTGATAAATAGAGTTATTATCTGTTATTATATGTTTTTTTTTATAAACATAAATCTGTCCTCAAATATCTTACGCACCCTGTATATATAGAGTTGTAATAATCCTTTCTACTATTGGCACATGGCCTGAATTTGTGGGGAGGAGGACAGTCGATCACAACTCAGCT
>NC_068981.1:168804803-168805120 GCF_001194135.2 Octopus bimaculoides
ATATATATATATATATATATATATATATATATATATATAGTTGTGATAATGAAGAGTCAAACTAAATAGTGATATTTTGAAATCATTTAATACGTACGTTTCAGGTATGCATAATATATAGTAGGAAATGCAACCATTGCGCAAGAACTTCCTGAATTAAAGCATTTCAAAATATAAAGAACTCGGAAAAAGTTCAATATATCAGGAAGTCAATAGATGAGTAAGTTATAATTCTGGTACTATGCACCACTTTTTCCGTAACAACAACACACACACACACACACACACACACACACACACACACACACACACACACA
>NC_068981.1:168805587-168813758 GCF_001194135.2 Octopus bimaculoides
CTCGTTCTGGCCGTCCAGTTGAGTTCGATGAAGAGTGATTAAAACAACTTTTGCACGAAAATTCTTGTCAAATAACAAGGGAGCTGACAGAGAAAATGGAATACTCCCACACTGCTATAGAGAAGCATCTTCACTCGATGGGAAAGGTTCAGAAGTATGGAGCATGGATTCCGCATGCTTTAAGTGACAACAACAAAAATCAACGAGCCACAATCTCTGCTGGTTTGCTTGCTCGTCACCGCTCAGCTCATGGACACAAGCAAGGGATTTCTCTACCGAATCGTGACTGGCAACGAAAAATTCTGCCTGTACATCAATATGAAGCAGCGTAAGGTAAAGAAGCGACACTGCGCGTGAAACAAGATCTTCATCCTCGTAAAACGATGTTGTGCGTATGGTAGGACTGGGAAGGGATTATCCATTATGAATTGCTTGAACGGAACCAACAGGTGGAACGACTCAACGCGGTTATTCAAGAGAAAAGCCCTAATCGGCAGCATGGAGTTCTTCTGCTGCACGACAACGCCCGCCCTCATATCGCCAATATGACCAAGGAAGCCATTCAAACGCATGGCTGGGAAGTGCTGCCACACCCGCCGTACTCTCCTGATTTGGCACCAATGGATTTCCACCTCTTTCGATCTCTTTCAAATGCTATGCGCAGAGTTTCGTTTAAAACTGATGCAGAATTGAGAGCTTGGATCAGTTTTTCGAGTCGAAATCTGGTGATTTCTACCAACGTGGTATTGAAAATCTTGAACGTTTGGAAGAAGTTGTAAACAACAAGAGCGAATACATTATTGATTAATTAGTTGTCATTTTTTATTAAACCTTTTAAAAAAATTAAATAAAAAAAAACGGCGGGAACTTAGTTGCTAACCTAATATTATACACAGTATGAAACAAAATCTAAGTAAATGTCTGAAAAAAAGCAAAGACGTTTAGGACAAACTTATAAAAAATGGCTGTGAAGTTGTTTGCTGTTTGCAATGGAGGTGAGATATATGCTATTGAATTTACAACATTGCTGCAGGCAAATGTTAGGTGGTATTTGTCTTTCTGTTCGACAGATGAAAAATTGTTATGGGTTTGTGTCAGAAAAAAACACAAAAGCAAAACGTTTTCCCCTCTCCGCTCTCTCGCTTTCCTCAAACTCTCAAGTACACACAGGCATAACTAGATATATTCACACATTAAAACCCATACACATAATGCTGCACCATTATTGCTATGTCTGAAGGTAGCATATTTTCGTTCAGATATCTAAGAGCGTGATTTTATAGTTCATTCACGTCAGAAGTTTTTAAAAAGGAAATTTAGATAATATAATTATTGAAATCATAATGGGAACTTTTTGTTAAAAAAATATTGTATTGCATTCTCTTTTCTCTATAATTTTAAGCATCTCCCTAAAGTGTTGAAAAAAACCGCAAATTAAACAGTGAAAACTCAAAGGAAACAATATAAAATACAGAAATTTTATACTGTATTATATCGACCCCCACCTCGGAACTCACCCGATAGTTATTATATCAAGCCTGGATGGTTGAAATGCAAAAAATATTAGGGAAATAACACCAGCAGTGACAACAGCAGCAGTATAAGTAGTAGTAGTAGTAGTAGTAGTAGTAGTATTAGTAACAATGATCATGATCACGATCATGATAAAAGAAAAAAACATCAGGTGCAGAGTGAGGCTATCATCATAAAAACACACAGAACATTACCTTACATCAGTTTATGAGAGACACGATTTTACACAAAAACTCTAGTGATAACAACGTAAATGAAGCTGGACCTTTAAGGGAATGCCTCTCGCTCGACAGTAATTCAATACAGATGCAGACTGACCTCAGTTGTCATTCTGAGGCAGCATCAGCAGATAATAGAATAAGGAGAAGTGAGTAGGTCGGTGAAAATATTTGGATGGTGATGGAGTGCTACTTAGAAAGTGAACCTAAAAGAAAGGGCTATAGAAAACGGATGTTAACACTTTGGGTAGAGAAGGGTATGTTTAAAGTGGTTCAGCAGAGACTAGTAGACTAGGCTAATGCTATCAGAAGTAAGAGGATGACAAAATTGGAGATGGAAGGGGTCACAAGAGAACTGGCAAAGAAAGATCAAGCAATTGAAAAGCCAAACAACAGCAAGAGATACTGTTCGAACCAAAGAAAAGCCTAAAGGAAAAAAAAGTAATAACACTATCGATCAGGAAGGGACAACTGGCACCAGCTACTTAAGCAACATCAGTGAGGATGATCAGAAGATTTTAGATGAGTTGAAGAGAGGATTGAGTAAAATTTAAAGAAAATGATTACTAACATTAAGCAAAGTTATGAATATCTAGGAGAATTAAAATCTGACAGAGTATTAACTATAGAAATGAAAGAGGAAATTGAGAAGGAGTACATCAGGAGGGTGATGAATTTAATGAAGTCAAAGCTAAATGGTCCGAATCTAGAGAAGACTGTAAATTACTTGTAAATACTCGCTACTTAGCTACTCAGCAGCTTTTTTTAGACTAGACAAAATCCAGACATAGGAGCTAGAAAGGAATTCAATATGAATGGATGACTTCATTCAAGAGCAGGAGTAGAATGATTATATTTATTTATGTTGTCAGTAAGATAAATACTAAAAATATAGGTGACACTAACTTATTGATTTATGCAGGCGGGGTAGTAGTTACTAGAAAATTAGGTATTCCTCAAGAAAAGAATAGGTGTGAGATGTGGAAAAGGAGACTACAAACTAAAGTGAAGATTTTAAGATGAGATCTGAGTAGAATAGAAACCTGGAAACAGGACAAGTTAGGAAACACAAGATTTAAATCTTCTCTTGAGGAAAAAATATACTTAGTCAAAGAAAAAGAATTTGGGATAGTAATGGAAGAATTGAAACAATATATCATAGCAATAGCAGGTACGCTTTCCAGGTACTAGGAAAGAATAGATTAGTATCAACAGAATAGATTGCTTGAGACAAATCAAAGAAGATTTTATCGCCAAATAAATAATGTAGAAGAAACTACTGAAGATGAGACGCCTAATGCAGAAGAAGCTAGAAAGTTCTGGAGTAATATCTGGGATAAGTCAATTAATCATAATAGAGATGCAGCATAGTTAAAGAAAGTGAAAGAAGAGGCAATTAGTGAGGAGCAACCAGATTTAAAACTAAACTAACTAGCGCATCAGTGAATAAAGTATTAGAAAGAATGCCGAATTGTAAGGGCCCAGGACGAGATTTAGTTCAAGGGTAATGATTAAAGAAACTTAGGAGATTACATGGGAGACTGAGGGAAGAACTTCAAGATAGCCTGAATGGTGGAGTCATACCTAATTGGATGAGTAGAGGGAGAACAGTACTCCTTATGGGAGACAAAAACAAGGGCAATGCAGCTTGTAATTATAGACAAATCACTTGCTTACCATTAGTGGGGAAGCTGTTAAAAGAATGCTCTCAGAAAGCATTTATGAGCACCTTGACAGCCAGAATTTACTACCAGAAGAACAGATGGATTGCAGGGAAAAGGCTAGAGGATCGCATGATCTATTGTACATAGAGAAATCAGTTCTAAAAAAAGAGAAATCTAGAAAGAAATCTAGAAAGAAAAATGAATTTAATAGTATGGATAGATTGTAAGAAAGCCTATAACACGATTCCACAGTCATGGATAAGTGAATGTTTGAGAATATTCAGTATTGCATAAGAAAGTTATTTTAGCTATAGCATGAAGATATGAAAGTAGATCTCTACTCAAGTGATACAACATTAGGAAAAGTTAATATCAAGAAAAAAATTTTTCAAGGAGACTCGTCATCCTTTTTAATATTTGTGATATGTTTAATATCCCCCAGTTTAGTATTAAGAAAGGCAAAGGTAGGTTATCGGATATAGTAAAGGAAAACTTAACCATTTGCTCTACAAGGATGATCTGAGGATTTTTAATAACAATAAAAAAGAGATAGATTTCTTAATACAAACTGTAAGACTCTTCAGCAAAGCTACAAGTATGGAATTTAGCATAGATAAGTGCGCAATATTAGTCATAAAAAGGACAGGTAGTCAGCAATGAGGGCATTCACTTACCAGATGGTTGGACATTAAAATCATAGAAAGAAGGAGAGAGTTATGAATATCTAGGAGTATTAAAATCTGACACAATATTAACTATAGAAATGAAAGAGGAAATTGAGAAGGAGTACATCAGAAGGGTGATGAATTTAATGAAGTCAAAGCTAAATGGTCCGAATCTAGAGAAGACTGTAAATACTTGTAAATACTCGCTACTTAGCTACTCAGAAGCTTTTTTAGACTCGACAAAATCCAGACATAAGAACTAGGAAGGAATTCAATATGAATGGATGACTTCATCCAAAAACAGCTGTAGAATGATTATATTTATTCAGAAAGGAAGGTGGTAAATGCTTACTATCAATAGAAGACTGTGTGGGATTAGCTGGTGTAGATATAGCCTCCTATGTTGGTAATAACGAGGAAATTGTACCAAGAGCTGCTGCTAGAGTAACAATAGGAGACAGGAAAATCAAAAAGCCGAACGTAATTAAAAACTAGATAAAAAGAAGCAAGATTATCTGACTGGCAAGAGAAGGCTTTGCATGGTAGATTTCCAGAGATAGTTGCAGAAAATAGTAATAGTGAGATATGGTTGTGGTTGCATAAGGGAATGCTGAAAATGGAGAGAGAAAGTTTGTTAGCAGAAGTACAAGATCAAGCATTGAGGATTAATTGGTTAAAGACCAAGACAAAAAGATCGGGTAAATTCCCAATGTAGGTTATGTAAATAAAAGGCGATAACTGTTACTCATATATAGTTAATGAATGTTGTATATTGGCACAGAAAGAATATGAGAGAAGACATTACAGCCTAGGAGAATAATCCACCTGGAGCAATGTAGAAAGCTAGAATTTGACTATATTGATATGTGGTATGAACATGAACCCAGTAAAGTGCTAGAAAATATTAAATATAAGTTGTGTGATTTTAGCATTCAGATTGACAGAGTAATAGGAGCTAGAAGGCCTGATTTAGTAGTAGTTGTAGACAAAAAGAATAGAAAGTACCTGGTAACTGACATTACAGTCCCAAACGATGAGGAACTCAATATGAGGAGTATGGAGAAAGCAACAAAGAACGAAAACCTAGCCATTGAGTTACAGAGGCTATGGAAAGTGCGGGTAAAATGTATCCCTGCAGTTATAGGTGCATTATAAACTATTCCTAAAGATTTGAACAGATGGATAGACAAAATAGGCATAAAACCTATCTTAGTGCAGCTCCAGAAAACAGTATTATTAGGGACAGCTAGGATACTTAGGTGGGTTTTTGACATCTAAGGTTACTTTTTGTCGCCCGGTGTTAGGAATTTTCTCCAACAGACTTAATTTGTTGAGGGTATATGAAATACTACTACTATCACCACTACCACCACGACCACCACCAGCACCACCACTACTACCTGTGTCCATTGACTCCTTCATTTTATTTTTCTGTTGTGCAATCAATATAAATTAAGTTGTGTTTGGTGCATTTCACAGCGTACACCAGATGCGAATACTTACAGGATCCACATTCTATATGATTCATAACAATTCTGTTATATTCTTAAGTTTGTCTCTACAAATTTTCTGCAGAATTCAGAATCAGTACTGAAAGTAACGGCGTTTCGTATATGAATGCGCCTATGTAAACAGCGTTATCGAACTTAGAAAGAATATATAATGGGTGTATATACATATTTCAAGAGTTATTTCTCTTTCATCAGCACCGCATTCAACCCCATGAACTATCTATGAATGCATTGCTTAAATATCCACTAAATTTAATGGAGTTACACTATTGGATGCACTAATTTACATATTCCTGGCTACTAGCATGTAAATATTAATTACTTTTGCAACCATAATATACTATCAAATATATAAAATGTTTACAAGTGAATATTGTGTCTTACTTTTGTGTTAGCAGTGCGATGTTCTCACGATGAAGTTGATTTGACTCATACTGTTGCGCAACGAATAGGGTTTACTTCTCAAGCGGCTGTTTTTCGCTTTATAGTGTTCAGAAACTCCAATGGAGTTTTCATTGGGATTAGAGGTATTAGTTAATGGTTCTGTTATATTTTTATTGCATGTAAAGCCTACAATAGGTAGATGAGAAAATATTTGTTCGAAACAGGGATTTTTTCTGAAATATGCTTGTTACTTACATGCAACACTTTTGAAATACTAGCAAAATTTCTGTATTAAAGGAATTTCGGCACTAAAGGAATTCGGACATAAATTTATTTTGGCTGCTAAACTTAGGCGTGAAAATTTGATTTTCTTCGCTAATTATAGCTATATCATTTGCAATTTCATTTAAATCGCGATTCACGATAACCACATTTGTCATAATGGTGCACAAAAGCATTTGCATATTTCAAATAATCCCTTATGTTAGTACAAATCCGTTGTATCCTCAGGAACTGGGACTTTCGATTTGACTTAATTGTATGATGGAAGCGGCAGTAAAGATGTGGGATGATATGGGTTTGGAATATAACACTGACACTATTCTGCCTTCTGAAAACCTATTTTTGTGTCTAAAAATTCGATAGTCGTTTTTGAAAAACTTGACGTGCATATTATATTGTATTTAAAGCCATAGTTCTTTAGCGAAACAGTCACAGTAAGGCAAGAAGTTAACTAAATTATCCTGCGATCCTTCCCAGACAAAATGACGGCATCAATGAACCGTAAACGTTCTTCTATAAGCATAAAGCCTGAAATTTTGGGAGTCAGATCTAGTCGATTACATTCGATTCCAGTGCTTAACGGGTACTTATCTTATCAACCCTGAAAGGATGAACGGCAAAGTTGACCTTGGCCGGATTTGAACTCGGAAGGGACAACAATAGCTACAACAACAATATGTTTTTAGATTCGTCATGCTCTCACGTATTTGCGAAAGAGAAATATATTGTATATTAAGGCGGCGAGCTGGCAGAAACGTTAGCACGCCGGGCGAAATGCTTAGCGGTATTTCATCTGCCACTACGTTCTGAGTTCAAACTCCGCCGAGGTCTACTTTGCCTTTCATCCTTACGGGGTCGATTAAATAAGTACCAGTTACGCACTGGGGTCGATAAAATCGACTTAATCCGTTTGTCTGTCCTTGTTTGTACCCTCTCTGTGTGTAACCCATTGTGGGTAGTAAAGAAATAAGAAATATAGTATATTACTGTGGTCCCATTATATAATTGATATGTATTTTTCGACCCTGGAATGTTGAGAAGTTAATTGATCTTGATGGGATTTGAACTTAGAACACAGAAGGAGCAGCAAAATACCATGAATATTATTGTCAGGAGTGCTTTCAGTTTTGTAATAATGTAGTGGAGGAGGAGGAAAAGGAAGAAGAGATAGAGGAAATACAAATAGATGATGAAGAAAAAGAGGAAGAAGCGGAAGACATAATTTTATCCCACGCACTAGTTTGATAAGTTGCAATTGCTTGACTTATGATCATACGCAATCTTTAAGTCTTTGCCACTGTTGTCATCAGAATAACAGCAAACGGCAATGGTGATATTTACACCTTTACTAAGTTCGTTAATGGATTAAATGAAATAACTACAAGTGGGTGTCACACCTGGGTTACACAATCAGTTCACCAAGAGCTTAGCTTAACACCTCCGCTAGAATACTCGTTTCGATCAGTAATCCACATACGTACACACGCGTGCATGAAAACTTATACACTTATAGAACCAGCCACACGCACCCCCCAACACACGCACACACATACATACACATACACGGACGCACATACATACACACACACACTCACACAGAAGCGGGGGGCAACGAGATAGACAGATACTGAGGGTGTGTGTCGATGTCAATACGAATTATCAGCTAAATTTTCTTCACGAATCACACCATGCCGTCTTATATAAAGGAAGGACATATTAGATAATACCATCTAAAATACACTACCTCTTATAAAACAGGAATGTTTATGATAACTGTTTTGGGTTTAAAATAACAATAACATCAACAACAACAGCAACAAAAAATCAACAACGACAACAGAAAAACAACAACAATAACTAGAACAATAACAACAAAATCGTGTGTGTGTATATATATATATATATATATATATA
>NC_068981.1:168816368-168819166 GCF_001194135.2 Octopus bimaculoides
TATGTTGGAGAAGCAACTCAATTGCTAATCCCTGTATATTTATAATGATAAATAGTCTTACCGATAAAGGTTTTTTTCATACTGAACTACTTGGCAGAATTGTTAGTTATTAATTCTATTATTAATTGACGATTCTCTGCCCTTATTCTTGTATATATATATATATATATATATATATATATATATATAGAGAGAGAGAGAGAACAATTATGCACGGAGGAATTTTCTGCTAAAATTAACAGCTTACACAACAGTTTAGATTTGGAGTTCATCAGGGATAACTTTCCAGAAAGAGAAAACTGATCAGATAAAAGTCGAATAAAACATTCAAGTAACAAACAACAAAACATAATCGAAAATGGGAGCACTAAAACAAAAACAAAAACAAAAACAAAAGTAAAGACAAAACGGAAGAAATGTTGCCAACTAAAAACAATCCAAGGTAAACAAACTCTAACAACTGCAATAACAACATTTAATCAAAACTACTACTACTACTACTACTACTACTACTACTACTACTACTACTACTACTACTACTACTACTACTACTACTACAGTGTTTAGTTCCGTGTGTTCGAACATATCTTCAAATTGCTTTGATAAATTTGGATTATTACCAAGTTTTATTGGATGAAATATTTTGGTTTAGGATAATTTTACTTGCAGGAGAATTCGAAACTTCTAGATGGTTATCCCAGTACCTGGGGGTATGCGAAAAAGTTTTGCACTTTTAGGCATACCATATGTATTTTACCTTTCGTATTTACATTAATTTCAATCCGAGTTCACTTCTAAAGTAGTGAGAAACATCCCCAAGGATACTAATACTAAACGTCACGGAAGAAAAAAAAAAAAAAAGGAAGAACAAGCAAAGTTTTTCTGAAGTGAAAAATAAAGCAATTTGAAGTGAAAATATTAATTTACAAGACACAAAGACATCAGTAACAACAATTATTTTGTTATCGAGACTAGCTGTAAAAGTAGACATTACTAAACTAGTAAAGAAAAAAACTAACATCACGAAGCGTAAGTGTTTCTTTGTCAAAGGGTTTTAGAAAGGAAGCATCTCAGCCTTGCGAAAAGAAGAGGGGCTCTCAGTTGCTCTCTAAAACAATGGTTGAGAGCGACCCTAAGCAATGTATGAAACTACGAGGAGGGGGTGGCTGAAATGTTCCTGACTTTAAGGGTAACGTGGAGGCTCAACCTTTCGAGTTCTTTGACAGGGCTTAGAAAAGCTGAAAGACCGCTGCAATAAGTGTGTGTATCTGAGAGGGGAATATATTGAATAAAATTAATATTGAATAAAATTAATATATTGAATAAAATTAACTGATCCTCCTGTATTTTCTTTTACCCAACGCCAAGAACTTTTCAGCACCCCTGGTATGTTTTGTTTTGTGGACCGAAATAGGACATATAGGAATGTGCAATTATCTTCAAAGAAGAAAGCAAGACAAGACAAAAAACAAAGCTGGTGTGTTACACATTTTCCTACAAAGTAGTGAGCTAATACATGGGACACCGGAACAAGGTGGAAAGCATTTGTTGCAACTGTAGCCCTTGACTTGTCGGTACTTTGTGACATAGTAGAGATAGGTGGTAAGAGAAAAGGCATGAAACGTGCTGGTGATCCTCGACGACCACATAATCTTGGAGTTGTATCAAACTATGAGTGCTTACAGAAAGGCGTCAAGACTGGTGGTGAATGGCAGATATCACAGCTATTACATACATGTAACCGTAGGAGTTTCTTGAAAGCTTTCCACCCGGATGAGATAGAAAGGCAAAGGAAGAGAAAAAAATAGGCACTTATAGAGACAGTAACAACAGCAAGGCCAAAAATACTATTGTTTCCAGAGTAACGTTGAACACAGTTCTGAACCGAAAACCTTCACTTTCTCCCTACTGTCTGGAGCCGAAAAGTAAGAAGTCGAACGGCCAACAGTACTACCATTGCTGAGTTTTCAAGCGTTAAGCAGTAAACGGAGGCTGTAAAGCGATATAAAACTGTCTCCAAAGAAGAGGGAAAAGAAGAAAGAACAAAATTAATTGAAAACAAAGGTAAGAGCAACGAAGAGGATACACTTTATTTCGAAACGACAGTTGTGCGAACTATCAACGAATATTTAACAGGAATAAATGATATCATGTAACAACAATGTCAGAGCTATATACAGAGTGAAGAGGAGGAAATAGATTGGGGAACTAAAAAAGGACACATAGATGATAAGCAATTGGTGTAAACCACATCGATGGTCTCACGTTAGTGAGGCTGGAACGACTAGAGGGAGCGGGATGCTTTTTGCTTCGTCCAACACAAAGAATGCTCACGAATACATTTGGATATATCATGCTATAGTAGAAGGCTGTAGGAGTCGCTGCCGGGTGCTTCGATTCAATCAAGATAGCGTTTACGCACCCATATGTGGGTGGTTTGTCCTTATTTGCTTTCTATCATATTCATCCATTTGTATTTGCAAATACATATATTTCATTCATTTTGTATAGTTTATCTGTGTTATATTTCCGACTTTTAATATATCTTAATACGTTGTATCAAGTTTTTACCTCCACTCTTCGTTTTATATAACTATGTATATACATCCCCATAGGACTTCGTAAGAGGTTTTGTAACACATTGCTTTATGTATGTATGCATGGTCCCCGGTGGCAAAACAAAAGAAAGGATTATCATTATCATTATTATTATTATTATTATTATTATTATTATTATTATTATTATTATTATTATTATTATAATTATTATTATCTTATCTGTAAGTAGCAGCTTTACT
>NC_068981.1:168819433-168822851 GCF_001194135.2 Octopus bimaculoides
AGAGAGAGAGAGAGAGAGAGAGAGAGAGAGAGAGAGAGAGAGATCTTTGGCTATGTTAGTCAATAATACTGATATGACGCTACTGAGTGAAATGTCTTACTTTTCGAGGTGGAAGGCGAAGATGGTTTCTACAGAATTTCTTGTGTTTGTTATGTGTTTTTCTATGTGTTAACATGAGATGCAGGAAATGTATTCTACACTGTATTGGAAATGCCATACTATATGAAATCATCATCATCATCATCACTCTTCTTCTTCTTCTTCTTCTTCTTCTTCTTCTTCTTCTTCTTCTTCTTCTTCTTCTTCTTCTTCTTCTTCTTCTTCTTCTTCTTCTTCTTCTTCTTCTTCTGTTAACAGAAATCGCCTGTCACATTGCTCTGGCAGTTTTGAGAATAGTTGTTGTTTGTTTAGGGTGTTCTTTTATTGTTGTATTACACTTTTATTGTGTTGCGGAAGTGGTTGTGAGAAGAGTGGAGTGGTCATTTTCTTGTCCGTCCCAGATAAGGAGCGGTATTTGTTTTAAAAACAATTTCTGTTTACATTTAATATTGAAAAAAAAATTACAAAAATTGCAAATGGCGTCGTTTAACGGAAAAAGACAGGAGAAGTAGGGGAAACCTTCATTATCACATTTATGAATGAAATTCCACCCCCATCTGGTTTAAGTGTTTAAAAATAATAATAACACAACCACCTCTGTTACCGTTACCTCTGACCATATTAGCAACACCAACAACACTAGTACATCGAGTAGCAGTAACAGCAACAACAACATCAATACTTCTGTTATAAGTACAAAGTAACATGAGCGCCATTGCAGGATTAATCATTGCACTTGGAACTCAGAACCTAGAGCGTGAAGTTCACTCTGAATGCTATCGTAGTTCGCTGGACCCAGAACGCTGGCCGACAGTCCCATTAAAATGCGTAGGTTATGCTTCTTTATGTGGATAAGAAATAAGACGAGATTACGAGCCTGAGAGGGGGATATCTCTGAAAGATCAAGTAGAGGTGGCGAACAAATACACCAGCTCCGTTACTTATTACCATGTGATATCGTGTCTTGCGTCAGTTTCTATATGAGTAGAACTGTTAGCCGCTTGTCAGGTATGTCTTTCCGCAATTCGCATCTTCGACAGAACTGCATTTCTGCGAAAGTTCAGCGAAGGTCAAGCAAAGGTCATGTTGGCCGGTGCTATGTCAAGACTTGTACTCTGAGCGGACAAGGGCCATGAAATTCTAGGACAGCTTTTTTAGGCGTTGGAGAAAATAAACCGTTCAGTGTATTCCGGACATAAACTCATCAACTAGTTCTACAAGAATATTAGCAGCTTGATTAAATTTCATAGGCACGAAAATGCCGTGAACCGAGCATGTCTGAGATAGCCCCAGAGCGATGAAATCAATCTATAGTATTTGTTCAATATTTGAACTTGCTGGCATGTAATGTAAAACAGCACACAAAGAATCCGGTTATCAATAAAGACGATCGTCTCGCCTGTCATTTTTGTTACGGAGAATGATTTCAGGATAATAACATGCTAGAGACCTTACGACATGTCTATATGCTAAAGTTTCACAGTATTTTATTATTGTCACTTTCTAAGATAAGTGAAGATTCATATGAGTGCCGCTAGACTTTTCTCGAAGTTTTTTTTGAAAATTGCTTACTACGTTATTCTGTCTCCAAATATATTTTGTGGAACTTAGTGTTGGACATCTTGATACATCTTGATGCATTGCCTCAGAATTTACACTACACATGGAAGTTACCATTCATTTTGTAGGAATTGTTGCTATATTTTTTCAATATATCAAGTGGTGATGATCTGTTCGTGTATTGCGAAAATCGTCGCTTTTATTATCCTCATTCAGGATGGATTTGCACTGCAACATCCAAATATCGTGAACTCTGGCATTGTTAAAACAATCCTTTATGGTCGATCACCCCGATTGACTAATGTACCATCAGAATGTTTGTTTTGCTGCCGGTTTCGGTACAGACTTTTGCTGATCGAAGTCTGTTTTTTTTTACTGAGAATTTTATTGCAGCGTACATAATTAATTTGCTTCGTTCGTTTTTCTATCATAGTCAATAAGAGCATGGGTCAGGCTTCCCGTGAGCTCTCTGACGTTGAGTAATCTGTTATTAAATCTCTTGTTGATATCCTTACATATTGTGTAGTATGTAATGCTTTGTAGTAGCTTTCTCGCAGTCCAAGCAACAAAATTTAGTTCAGTCACTCACCACTCTAATGTCACAGTACCATATATTATAGCTGGAAATGCAAATGTCTTGATAGCAAAGATAGAAGTTTTGACTCAGTCAATATATTCATTATATATTCTTGTTCGTACAGAGTTTTACTCTCATCTATACTCATATATTATGTATATTGCATGACGTAGGTTTTTTAGAGTTCATCTATTACCTCCCCTTCCTAGAATTCCACATCGTCAAATTCAATAGCCAGTTTATCAAGTTTCCTTGTCAGTTTTTTCCCTTTTTTCAGTCGAAAGGACATCTTAAATCTTGCTAAATTGGTTAACGATGATGTAAAATCTCTCAAGCTGGTAACCATTTGCCACATACAGTTTTAAGCTATCCATGAAGAAGAAATGAAAGATGGGACCTTTCTTCTCTCTCTCCAAATTTCAATTTCTTTTTATTAGCCAACTGAAAGGTAAATAGCATACGATAAAATGAGAACTGTAAGTATTGTCGTATTGTCCCTTTGAAATATTTCAATAACTATGAGGCTGGAACTTGCGTCAATGGCGCTGTTGTTTGCTTGTAAGAGCTGTCATTGTTGTTTTAACGATATCCACTAGGGTATCGTCAAATTGATTTGCTTCTGATTCGGTGGTTAGCCAGTTTGTGAGAACGTTTCTAAAACTTTCTTGTAATCGATGCAGACACAAGACAGGCTGCTTTTTGTACATTCACGTCATCCTATATTATTTTGTTGAGAATTAATTGACAGATTGTCCAAAGTATTCAACAAAAATTACATTGCTTTTAGCAAATGTTCAGTCATGCTATTAGATACCAGAAGTAAACTAAAACAATACTGGATGAAGCTAATGTACAAAAAACAAATAAACGAGCCTATCTAGTGGTTCGGTTTTAGGTATAAAAAATATTATTGCTTAAATTTAAAAAAAAATAATACTGCTGTGTCAGAGTGTTTTTTTAAAGAGAATAGTAATGAAACCCTGTTTATTAAAAGTGTTTGGATTTATGGTAATTATTGTCATTAATCAAACAGAAATAAACAAAAAAAAAACACAGATTTCTACTGTTGTATAGCGATATACATACATACACACATACATACATATACACATACCCGATATTTACATGCTATTATTTATAGCTTTATATGTACTTCGCGATCCAATATTAAAAAGATATATA
>NC_068981.1:168822861-168824062 GCF_001194135.2 Octopus bimaculoides
TATATATATATATATATGTAATTTCAATAGGGAGCAAATAATTCAGGTAAAAATAATTTGCGAAGATATCATTGAATCTATTATCATTATTATTATCTAGTGTAACAATTTAAAAATGATAATAACAGAATCAATAATATAGGCGATTGATGTATGATTGAATAGTTAACTCTCACGTTCATAACACAGGCATTTGAATTAATTTTCACAATCCAGCCGTCCTTTCACACGGAATTTCGTCCTTTTCTAAAGTCAACACCCTGAAGTGACTTTATACATAATGGAACTGTGATTATGTTTATCAGAAAAAATATATAAAAATCGAAGCAATTTGTTGGCTTTTTATGGTTTTTATAATTATTTATGTTATATAATATTATTTTATGTTATATATTATATTCATAGTATTTAATGTAATATTGTAATATAAATGAATTATTGAATTGTCAATAGAATATTTCTTTATTTAAAATATTTTTAATGTGTATATTATCAATCAAAATTAAGGATAAAATCCATATAGGATTTTATCAATGTAACTAGCATGTAAAAATCAATTAAGGTAAAAATTAATACAAAGTATTCAATTCTATAAATATTATTGTTAAATTATAATATAGGCTGTTACAAGTTAATGCCACAGGCAAAAAAAAAAGAAGAAAGATGCCAAATGGCTCTAAACTGCCTTATCTATCACATAGACACGTGCTGAAAGCAAGAGAGTGAAAAAAAAGTTTCTTTGAAAAAGTTTAATTATATATCGATAAATTTCAGGCGTAGTAATGTAATACACTCTACCATCCGCAGTATGACATAACCGAAAGTACATAATTATAAACATTTATACATACGAACACAGCGTACCCACAGTACATATACAAATGTTCACTCTTATATACATGTCAAAACTCTAGTCCGTTCATCTCAGCCATGTGTGAATAACCAAACTGATTCAGCAGTGAATAAATTTTGGTTTAAGTGAACTCATATTTATATACTGAAACATTAATGTTTTTAGGTCTTTCAATTTTTCTCAACTGATCAATAGACCAATTGAGTAAACTTATCAGTAATGTAACTACAATGACTACTGAAACAGCTGTAAGCCAAGTTTACTGTAATAAAGAGAATTTGTAATGACCTTTATTTGTCTTATATATATATATATATAGATAAATATATATATATATATATATATATA
>NC_068981.1:168824315-168834315 GCF_001194135.2 Octopus bimaculoides
ATATATATATATATATATATATATATACGTGTGTGAGCGTGTGTGTGTGTGCATACTATTGTTAAAACAACGAACACACTCCACCATATTTGTAGAAGATATATACAAGTACACATTGTAAACTTCTTAATCCACTCAACAACTCTCTTCCCTCTATTTAAATCCTTTTTATAATGGAAGCTTAACTCGTACCCCCTCCATCTCCATACCCAGTCTTTTACACTGCTCCAGTAATTAGTTGTTTGCTTCAAATACACATATATACATACATATACACATGCACATCTAAGTTTACTGTCTGAGAAATGTAATGCGGCTATACAGTATAAACGTTAACGTAAGTTCATATAGGATATTCACAGCAACTTTTGTTTGACTAATGAGTACTTAGTTTTAATGTAAGGATATTTAATTCCGGAAATATTCTGCTGAAATGGTGAAATTTGGCAACTCTGGCTAATATTTCACGATAAATTTCAATTACAGATTAGGTAAGAATGGATGTGATTGTAGTTATTGCAAATAATACACAATATTGGTGTTAAATAGCTCAATGATTCATAATGCTTGCTGAGTGAAACTAAATATTTTGGACATCTATAATTTTCTATAATCAACAAATCCCACTTTATTTAAATCCCAAATGGATAAATGATTAAGAAAATCAATACGCAGAGACCAAACATCGCGAACGAAAACGATGTTACTCAACTTGAGTTTACTGCCAGTTCCTCTTCGAAAACAACATCGAAGCTGCAATTTGCACAAAGTTAAAGCAATTGAATAATAAAATATAATGAAACCTTCGTTGTTTACTGCCCAGTTTGACTTGAACAGTAATAAAACTGACTGTGTGTTGAATGTGAAAATGTTTTTAATAATATCAGTTTATCTCCAGCTCGACTAGAATGGCATTTCAAGATAATTTCTTTTAAATGCAAGGATATTTTTAAAGGAATCAAGGGCATGCCCCATTTTCGTTAATAATGTGAAAAAATATTTTACTTGCATTGCATTGGTTACTGATTAGCAAAGACAGGTGACAAACATGCTATCACAGAAAGCTTAAGGCTTTGAGCAAAAGATTCGATGAAATGATGATAGATAAAAATATGCAAAAAATTTTGATAATGTATTAACTTTTTATGAACTAAAGCTGCAGTTTGAAGATGTATTCATGGAATGTTAAATAACTGTGAAACTGAGACGTGTTAAAAAGAAAACAGAAGCTGGCATTTGGCAATTCAAGCTAATATTACACGGTAATTTTTAATTGCTTTCAGTTTATGTAACAATAAATAGTGCACAATATTGGTGTGAAATAGTTTAAGGATTTTTATAATGCATGCGTAGTGAAGACGTGGTTAAGGTCACATCTTCAAATGGATGAATCAATGGATGTTGCTGGTTTAGCAGTTTTGTTTGCGCTAAAGGCTGCATTTATGAAGATAGTATTAATTTGTCGTGTCGGTCTTTGGAGATATCATGCTACACCGGGAACAATATTTAATTTAATTTATTTCTGCACAAAAAAGAAAAAATTCACGGTAACTTCACGAATACTTGTATTGATGGAGCTGCGGCTATGATAGGGAAAATATCCGATACGGCTGCAACAATAAAAAAGAAAAATTCAGTCAGAATGTTGATGGCATCCACTATAGTTTTTTACCGTCAAGCATTAATAGTGAGGTGTATACTTTAATATCTGAAAGAAGTTGTAAATGCTATTATAAAACTGGTCAGTTTTATTAAACCAAGACCAGAAAATGCAAGAAGTTTCCGTTTATTATGTGAAAATATTGGAAATCTGCATGCAACGCTATTACTACATCATGAAGTGCAGTGATCATTGCAATGAAAAGTGTTTAGTACAATTGCGTGAAGGAATTGGGTTATTTCTGTCCTAACATCTTTTTGAACTTTCAACCGCACAAAACGATCATTGTTGGATGGAAAAAAAGATGGCGTATGTTTCTGTGATATATCCACTTACTAAAATAAGCTTAATCATGCAATGCAGAATATAATATAGCATGTTTCAATGTCGAAAATAAATTAAATGCACTTAAGTGTAAACAAAAACTCTGGGATGCTTATGTAGCTTAGGATGATATAGAATGTTTCGAAAATTTTAGTGAATTTTTAAACTATCAAACAGTTTCCCTAAGCCAAAATAAAAGATTCAATTTAGCAATACCAGTATTTTCCAGTTAAAACTTAGAGCCAACTTTGGGTAAAATACCCATTTGCAAACTCGTTAAACTTAGGAAATCTTTTACGTGAAGAAAATAACAGAAGATAGACTTTACAACAGATTTTATCCATGGCAATATCTGTTTAATGGGTTTGCGCTTGTACGCGCTTGTGCTTATGTGAAACTGCACAAGCGTATAATCTTTATTTTCTAGCATGTATATAAATATATGTTTATGGCATACCTTTCACATGAAAGGCATTTACAAAAATAGTAGAAACAGACATTAGAAGCTGACTTGCGGTTACAAGTGCTATCCATAATTTCAAAGACTAAGACATGATGTAACCCGAAGCAGGTTCATCTAACAAACTGATTTCTGAAGTTTTACTAATGAAGTTGGGTTTCTGAAACTACTAATGTTAGAAAGATATCTAAATAATCTAGCATAATGTTATTTTAATACTCATTTTCAGCATGGTTATAATAATTATATTTGCAGCTGTCTTTTAGGTTCCAAAACATTTCTGCTAATATATAGCATTCCATGAATTCGAAACGTTTGAAATCCCTGTCTATAGATAAAATATTTACCGCCAGTCAGTTTTTACTGTCTTGCAGCAGACAGATCTATAAGACAATCAAAATATGACAGGAGGCGGTAAGAAAAATCTCGTATGTAGTCTCAATGAGGACATAATTAAAACGATAAGAGCTGTTTGGTAAATTAGATTATTCGAGGTTGCTGAGAATCCGTAAAAGATAATGGAGACTAAAGTAATATTAATAAATATCTCTCATTAAACACCATTACGAGCTCCAACGCACTAAGATAGCAACAGCTCTATCTGCCTCATATCTCATTCTATTGTTTTGAAAATAAAGGGTGCGTTGGGCAATGTAGTCTGTCTTTGATTCTGGTCTGCTCTCTCAAAGACGACCCGGAGTAAAACAACTACAACAGTGTCATCAACAACTGCCATTGTTACTAGGAAATGTTTCATGGAACTAGACGTTAAACAGTTTAGAAGAGTGGTCTTCCTGCGCCTATTCTAGATTGGTTGTCTCTATATCTAACAAAGCTTTCACTGATTGGAGAATCCAAACTAAGACTTTCACATTATCGACCAACATCATGTTATATAGTGCACTTGCTACTGAATTCCGTCGGAGGAATGTTAATGTGTAGTATCTTACAATGGCACTAGTGCTGACTTCCTCAGGATCTGATTTCTTGTTCTGCTGCATTGGATGAATACATTTATATACAACCACAGAGAAAAAAAATCTGGTGAGCAAAAATATATAAATAAATAAATGTAATGTAATGTGGATTGTAAATTGATATATTTTAAGTCAAAAATATTTCTAACTTTTCTTCTATAAATTAATTGGCAAGTTTTAATTACTGAAACATTTTTTAAACTCTGTCTGATTATCTTCAGGCAAAAAAAACAAAAAAAAAACAAACAAACAAATATACGAAAGAACAAACTTAAGGCAAAAAATTAATAGTATGATTTATCACCTTTACTAAAAAATATATTTTTGATGATACAAAAACTGTTTCGAAATCTGTGATACTTCAAAATATAATATTCTACAATGTTGATGTACTATAACTAAGTCTCTATCAAGACCATTATTTAATGTATTTAAGGCGATTGTGTGACGGATATGGTATCATGCTGGGCTACATGTCAAAATAATTCTTTCTACTATAGGTACTTGGCCTGAAAGTTTTGATGGGACACAGCTAGTCAATTGCATTGACTTCAGTCCTCGACTGGTACTTACTTTATCGATCCAGAGAGAATGAAAGGCAAAGTCATTCTCGCCGGTATTTGAAATCAGAACATAAAGAGGACGAAATGCTGCTAAACATTCTGTCCAGCGTGCAAACAACTCTGCCTTCTAACCACCTTAATATATTTAATAATGTAAACCAAAACAACTTTGATTTCAACAGTATCAGGGTTGTTTTTCTGATTTTTCATTCATAATCGATAAACACTGTTAGAAATGAAATTGGTAATTGGGACAGTTTAACCTACGGCACTCCTATAATAGTAGCTTTGTAAATATGTAAGGACATTAAATTTTATATTTTGTACTTAAGCCTCGTGAAAGAAAGGATGGCTACCGGCAAAATTATATAATATCGATATAGTATCGATATAATATCGTTGTGCATAACCAAACAAAACATCATTCTCTTGATGGTACTGGTACTCTCCTGACCAAGCCATAGTACAAAACAACTTTGATTTATTTTGGATTGGAAAATATTTCATACGACTTCTATTAATGCCAAAGGAACCGAATGCAAGTCATTCATCTTATCATCTTACTATCATCTGAACTTCTCAGATTTTATGACTATGATAGGAAAAACACTTCGAATAACGCAAGATTCTAGAAGTAAATCGTTTCTCCTACCATTATCATTTCACCGAGTGGAGCAATTTTAATTTACCCCTTTCTATATTATATATTATATATACATAACTACACACACACGCACACACACACACATACACACACATCTACGCGCGCGTGTGTATATTTTTACATATATACATTATATGCATAACTTCATGTACTTTACTGTTATCTGCATTACTCCATAATATACATTATAAACACTTTAATCTCTATGCTTTTCCCTCCTGTATACATTTATATAAAATCATTAAGTTAATGACTATACTTCTTAACAAACTTAGCATTTACCCAGGACACCTCCATGAAGATGAAGTCTTCAACTGGGTACATACCATCCACATCATTTGAAGCGCACCCATATCCATATTCATGTATACTAAAGCCTTATTTGAGGGATACTACGGCTTTTTCTGAAAGTAGATATCAAATTACTAACATTGATCTGTAATTCATTTCCTCAGTGAATACTTAATACTGACCTCTGAGAGACTATTTCGATATTAATTTCTGCTTTATAATATTTTTCACGTTGGAAGTCTCTAAGTGCTGGTTCGAATTGCTAGAAACAGCATCCAAATCTCCTTTAGATAAAACTCTACAGCCTTGAAAAATGACACACTGAGTAGCTTATGTCATCCTAGATGCATAGCATTATTTGAAAAAAAATTAATAAATAAAGTGCTCCAATTACTACCGGAATAATTGTTGTTTCCACAGTTTCCTCAGCTCATTGGTTAGATCCTGAAATTTCTCAATTTTTTTCGATTTCTTTGGTAACAATTCAGTTGTCAGGGAATTGCAGAATCTATGCTATTACACTGTTTATTTTGTCCTTTATGATCACATTTGCTCTTCTTGTTACAATAGTATGGCCAGTCTTTATGGGGAAATCCCACAAAATCTTGCATTTCTCATTTTCTGTCGCAGTCTCTGGTTCGTGTTCATACTACTTTTCTGTTGTTTTGAAGCCATACATTGTGCTAACATCCAAAAGCACTCTTTTGTCTACACAGGCATGTCTGCGCTTATACTACTTTTGTAATAGTATACTGCATTCACTCAACAGGTGATTGATACTTTCGTCTCCTTTCCTGCAGATTCTACATTTGCTGTCTGACTGAATTTTGTCGATCTTTGCCTTTATCAGGATTGTTCTAAGGGTTTGTTTCAGAGCTGCTATAATTATTGTTTCTGTCTCTCGTTTCGTCAACCAGAGTCAACGATCTTTACTGCCAACTTTCTCAGTTTGTTGCATGAATTGGCCATGTAGTTTCATTTCTTTCCATTTGTTTGATCTGATCTGTTCTTCTTCCTTCTTTCTTTGAATTCTCACTCGGCGTAATATCAATTTTCAGATCAAGTTTCGCAGTATTAACATTGTCTTTTGCGTTTAGTAATCCTCTTCAACAATTCCTCTCTTGGCAGGCAGAGTCGTCGGTATAGCTTTTAGGGTGGAATGTGTTGTGCATTGTTAGCAGCTTTCTCGTACTTCTCTTCAAGTTCTGTAGTTCGACCTTTGTCCCATATCGCAACATGGGCATAAACCCATGTACTTATGACTTTAATGATGTTCCCGCCGTTTAATTTTATTTCGAGCACCTTTCTAATTATCCTCTTGTACTCTATAGTGACTTTCTCTCTCATTTTTCCTTCCATTACCCTACCGTCTTGCAGCAGTCCTAGATATTTGTACCCCTTATTATTCCAGAGTCACCTAATGATGTTGCCTTCTGGTAATTTTATTCCCACAAAGTTTACCTTCCGGTCTCTCTTCATAATTAATATTGCGCATTTATTTATACTCAACTGCTTTCCAGTATACTGAATATTCTGCCCAGTTGAAAGTGTCTAGGTTCGTCTCATTTTTGTATACAACTGAGGTAATCCATATAAAGTAGATGATTTATCATTTTGAACTTTGTAAACTCATAGGAAAGCCTCGATTTTCTTAGTATAATCATCAGGAGTATTAGAGGAATGACGAAGTGCAGCGGAGAGAGCGAATCTCCTTGGAATATGTTCCTGCGTATTTTCACATAACCTAGCGATTCATTTGCACATGTCAGTTCTTTCCTTTTCTTATATATTGTCAGTTCTTTCCTATCATCCAATTACATTTTGCTTTCTGTATTAAACTTATCATCCATGCTCCTCTCTCACTTCTCCGTACATATTAACCATGTTCCTGAAATAAGTATTCAATCACTGCATTAAGTTACACCAAGTTTTATTTGTAGCATATTTCAGTTTTCTTCCGACAGTACAAATCGCCTTTATAGCTTTGATCTATAATTGCATTGGTCTATGAAATTTTAATGTCTGCTTCGAAGACACCGTTCTATTGGTCATTATATACATCTTAAGTGAAAGCGTATAGAACTTCTTGAAATTTCTCAGTCGAAACTTTTATGGAAATAAATTGCCCCTATATTTGAATCTCTGTGATTTTCTTTCGACTGTATATTTGTCCACAAATAGAGTGGTATATATGTAAAGTTGTCGGCAAGAGTAATCTTTGCTATGTACCTATGTGTATTTCGCCCAAGGCTTGGCGCAAACGTTTCTGTACCCTTGGGCAATTGCAACCCGCATGCATACACACACACACATACGCAAACACACACACACACACACACACACACACACACACACACACACACACACACACACACACACACACACACACACACACACACACACACACGTTTTTATCTAACGAAATTGTTTCGTTTTCCTAATCACCATGGTTGTTATCTGGTCGTCTTTGTCAGATCACATTAAGCGTGTTAGTCACAAATTGACCACATTCGCATGCATTTATTTGCTTATCTATTTATTTATGATTTTGGTTCGAAGAAATGTAATCTTTATGACATGATCCCATAGGATCAGTGTACCTGGTTTCTTCCTTCATTCATGGCTCTACATTAAACGGAAATCATATGGAATTATAATCTTTATTGGTTCAATTATAGATTCAATGGCGTGCAAGTAAATTCAAACGATTAGAACATTTACAGATGAGACAAATACCTGACGGAATTTACTGAAGGTTATTGTGTTAGAGATTATAATTCCTTCTTAATACTAACAGAAAATATATATTGCTATTGTAATAGATGTAAAAGTTGCATGGATAATGTATTGCCTGCCAGATCAGGAACTGTGAGTTCAGTTTCACCACATGCATTTCATTGTTATTGTTTTTATTTAACTCCAGTCTTAACCCTACCCAGACGTTCCTGTGTTTATAAACGCTTTTAAAACTACTTTATGTATCATTCCCTTTATAAATCAGCAGTGTGTGCTTTGAAGGATTTACCTGCTATTTCTAGTACGCCAGGTGATCCCGTACAGGCTTCCTTACCAGCATCTTCTATCGTTGGCATTTCATTGTGTTTCTGTGTAAAACTTTTCATTCTACTTACGTCAGTTTTCCCCGAAATAAGCAACATATTATTTGATGAGTTATTTGCAGCTTCTCCATACATTTCACCTATAAAGTGATATTAAGGTTAGTGAGAGGATGAATTTTAACCAACCAGCAAACAGACCAATAAAACAGATGATGAACTGAATAAAGTACATAGTTGACTATATTCGAGATAATTATGATCATAATCCGTTCTCAGCTAGAATAATGATTTCTTACTCAGTAACAAGTTCAAATGTTGAAGAGGAGCAGAGTAATGCTTATAACAAATAGAAGACTGACTCTCCATTAAACCCAGGAGCACCTAAGGGTTATTTATAATCAAACAGAAAACCTGTTTTGGTTGGCAGGGAAAATGAAATAAACGTATAAAAACTTTATTTACTATGTTTAAGAGTCAAACCTTTTGAGCAGAAGGCTAGACATTAACTTGCAACACAATAGCATAAAAATACTTCACATTGGATAACGGTCTCATCTTAACCAAGTAGAACTTTGTCAGGGTAAAAAAGAAAGAATGGATTTCTTAGATAACTAGACTACACATACACATATAATAGCAATTCAAGCTGAAAATTTTCCTCATCTTTATTCCGAATTTCATGTTACGTCTTTCGACCAGCTGGAATCTTTATTTAATCTGAAATTGAAGCTTGAAAATATTGAATCTCTAAAATTTATACTGAAATATTAGCAACGCAGTGTAAACAAATAAAAAGAAAACAAAATATACAGAGAAAGAGACAGAGTGGAAGATGAAGAGAAAGGAATGGATGAAGAGTATTGAGAGAGGATAGGGGGAAAAAAGGAAGTGGATCTAACGTTGTGTAACATTGGATATATAAAAGCTTTATGGAGAAAGGCAGCGTTTATAAGAAGGGAATGCGGAAAACAGAAAGAGTAAGGCTCACTGTATGTAGATTGAACGTAGCAGGGAATAAGAGGGAATGTATGAATTTGGTTTTATATCAAGCGGGATGGCAGCAAAGAGTGGTAAAAACCTGTTAAGCGCTAGATGGAAGGGATATATTAATGGAAACGAGTATAAAGTGAAAAAAAAAAATAATGGTAAATCATAAAGTAACTGAATGCGTCGAAGGAGGAAAGAGAAAGGAAGATTAGTTCTTGAATACTGAAGGAAAAAAAGAGAAAAAAAGTTAGATAGGTAAGTAGGTAGACAGATAGGCAGAGAGAGAGAGAGAGAGAGAGAGAGAGAGAGAGAGAGAGAGAGAGAGAGAGAGAGAGAGAGAGAGAGAGAGAGAGAGAGAGAGAGAGAGAGAGAGAGAGTAGTTATTTATTTAAGTGCAGGGCCTAACGCGTAGGAAAGAGAGAGAAACACATATGAACTCCAGTAGTTGACTGATACTTTATTTTATCGACCACACAAGGAAGAAATGTAAAGTTGACCTCAGCTGGAAATGAAATCAAAAACGTTAATAAATTTCAAGGAATTTTGTTCGATGATTCACCGATTCACCAAATGACCATCCAGTGAAGCGATATCGATTGACAATACACAAAAAAAAAAAAAAAAAAATTACTCGATGCTAAAAATAACGAAAAAAAGCTAGAATACATATTAAAAACAAAATACAATATATAATTACAAAACAAATAAAATTAAAACGTGTACAAGGTTCAAGAGACAATCTTAGATATATTTTTCCGTCACGAGGAGAGTGGAAGTAATTTTTTTCATCATTCTTGTTAATTTGCGTGATACATTTAACCAACAATTTGCTTCAGGTAAGGACGAAGCAAAAAGAAAAGGGTGCGAAACGTAGAAATAAAAAGAAACGGATCAAATAAGAGGGAAAAAATGGGTAAAATAAATGAAAAGAATGATGAAAAGGAAAGACGCATGTATAGTACAGAGAAAACTGCTGGTCAATGTTTAAATGAATTAGTAAAATGTGAGGAAGTGA
>NC_068981.1:168835892-168837258 GCF_001194135.2 Octopus bimaculoides
TGCTGGAGCACGGCCTTTAGTCGAGCAAATCGACCCCAGGACTTATTCTTTGGAAGCCTAGTACTTATTCTATCGGTCTATTTTGCCGAACCGCTAAGTTGCGGGGACGTAAACACACCAGCATCGGTTGTCAAGCGATGTTGGAGGACAAACACAGACACACAAACACACACATATATAAATATACATATATATATATATATACGATGAGCTTCTTTCAGTTTCCGTCTACCAAATCCACTCACAAGGCTTTGGTTGGCCCGAGGCTATAGTAGAAGACACTTGCCCAAGGTGCCACTCAGTGGGACTTAACTCGGAACCATGTGGTTGGTAAGCAAGCTACTTACCACACAGCCACTCCATATCATGTATATACATAAACACCCCCCACTCATCCCCCCTACACATATATACACGAGTAAGTGAACAATCAAAAGAAAGTAATACTCCACGCATTCAGTTGCGGTTGTACGTACTTAAAGACGGGTTGCATAAGCTCGGCATTACTTAAATTGTTATTTTTCTGGACAGGTTTTGTATAAGCTTTTACATTTGAATGTTAATGTCTGCTTTCCATTTATTCCATATTTGAACAGTTCTTTTGTCAATATCGTATTTTAGATATGTTATTGTTCAATATTTAGTGTTAATAAACAATAAGAAAGGTTATACTGCCGATGACGACTGCTAAGAAGCAAGAATTGTCGGAGATGTCTCACATGGCTGATTTGCCAGAGAATAATTTTAGCTAACACATAATATTTTTTCCTAATCACCGTATATATAACTCGACTGTGCTTATATCTGGCGTTGGAAATATTGGAAATTATCAAACATCGCTTTTATTAAATATATATATACGGTCAGCGAACCTTTATTATTGATTTATATATCGTTCAATAGGATGTTGAGAGCGGTACTAATGCAATTTTAATAAAACCGAGTTTTATTAAAATTGCATTGATACGGATCCAAAATTTCTGCTCAATATCATATATATGCAATGCTCACAGATCAATTCATATTATATATATATATATATATATGTATATGTGTGTGTGTACGTATGTGTGTGTATGTGTGCATGCGTACGCGCGTGTGTGTGTATATACATACACTCACATGCATTATATTTATATTTATATAAATACCTATTCTCATACTTATATGTATACGTATACTCATATGTATGTGTGTACGTGTAAATGTGTGTATGTGTGCATCTATCTATCTGATTCTTTCTGTCCCTTTTTTTTTCTCTCTCTCTCTCTTTATATATATATATATATACATGTATGTATATATATAAACATGTATATATATGCATATATATATACATATATATATATATATATATATATATATA
>NC_068981.1:168837467-168838641 GCF_001194135.2 Octopus bimaculoides
CAAACAATGAAGGAGACCGATCACCATCCAGAAAAGCGTACTCTACAAATTACTAATTTAAAAATCTATTAAAATAAAAGAAAAGTATAAAATCCATTAAAATCTATAAAATACTAGACAAAAAATTTTATTCAACTTAGTAAATTGATAAAATAGAAGGTACTTGTATTAAGCGTTTACATTTCATTTATTGTACTAACGAGAGCTTTCCTACAACTACTGATATTTTTACTATTTTCATTTTTTATTTAGTAGGATACGTTAATTTGAATTCTTATTTTTCCAACGACCTGAGAAGTGACCGTATTTTGAGTAGAATATAAATAATCTTGATTAATTTATTGTGAATTGTACTGGTTTTTCTACTATAATGTGGCCACGAAACGTGCGTAGTCAACTCTTTACCTTCTATTTTATCAATTTACTAAGTTGAATTAAATTTTCAGTCTAATATTTTATAGATTTTAATGGATTTTATGCTTTTCTTTTAGATTTTATAAATTTTTAAATTAGTATTTTGTAGAGTACGCTTTTCTGGACGGTGAATGGTCTCCTTCATTGTTTGAATTGTATATCGATGGTTCTACTCTAAATTATATTTATATACATATATTATTTATTATAAAATTCAATTTGGTATTACTAAATTGAATATTCCTGTATGTTTAGAATTTTACATTCCCTAATATCATAATATATATATATATATATATATATCTGTCCACCTTCTCCCAATTATTTGTGGGAGTGTTGTTGTTGGTAACGGATTGTGGATGGTAGTCTCTGATCCACAGAGTCGTACTAGAAGCATCCGTCATTAGACTTTCCGGTTGGATTCTCAAGCGTGACCAACTGAAACTATGGTTATTAACCAACAATCTTGTTTTCAATCTAGCCCTTGGTCTCCTGCTGATTGTTCGATTTGAAGAATCCGTTTAGCGATTCTTTCCTATGGCATTCTAATCACGTGTTCGTAGTACCAGAGCTGTGACCTCTCAATGCGAACTAGTAGCCATTCGACATAGAAAACCTCCCTGATTTCCGAGATATGCAACCTGTGGAGAAATGTTACTCCAAAGATCCTTCGGAGTTACTCCATTTCCATGTATGTATGTATGTATGTATGTATGTATGTATGTATGTATGTATGTATGTATGTATGTATGTATGTGTG
>NC_068981.1:168839953-168841968 GCF_001194135.2 Octopus bimaculoides
ACACACACACACACACACACACACACACACACACACACACACACACAAAGCGATGGGTATAAGGCATCGAAACCCAGGGTAATTAAGAGCTTAGTTGTTTAAGTCCAACGAGTTATCACATTGCAGTAAATCAACCTCTCTCTTTCTCGCTCTCATATATACACATGTTTGTTTGTATGTATATTTGATTCTCTCATTCTAATTTGTATTTAAACCAACAATAGCTTATGACGAGCAAAATCGGTAGTATTCCCGCTAATGCTAGATAAAAATTGCATTGAATTAATCTAATTTAAATTAATTTATACTTATTAATTATGTATCTTAATTACGTAATCATAGAATTAATGATGCTTAAATGTAATGACACAGCTGTTAAAAATAATTAAATTTAATTAATGATCTCCTTCTGAAATTTATAAAAGACTTTCATGCTTCATGTTGTATGTATGTATCCGTATGTATATAATGTTTAGATATGCACACACATACATATATACATGTATATATATATATATGTGTTTGTATATATGAATACATACACACACGCACACATACACACACACACAGTAATAATTTAAAAATCAGGTAGGCATCTTGTAGCATCTGTTTAAAGCCGGTCCACAATATTCGGTTACCTGATGTCAACAACAGTATGTCACTGGATTTACTCGAGGAATTTCTTTGTGCCGTACGAGACTATTCAAAACCACTACAATCGTTTCGACTCAACCTGTAACCGTACCTTACAGGTGAGATGCTATACAATCTTCACGCGTTATATGAGAAGATGCATCTCCTCAGATGATTTTTCAAATATATATCTAGTTCTTCACTAACTGTTTTGCTTATTCTTATAACAAGAAACTTTTAGTTAGTGTAGCATTCCACCTGTCTCTATAAGGAACTGAAATGGAATTTATCTATTATTCTATCTCAGTTCGTTTTAAAGACAGATGGAATGTCACATTTATATTTTGATCTTTTGCCATCATGTCTTTCTTTAAACCTTTAAATCTTTAAAGCTTTCATAACTTTTCTATCTCCACACACATTCCATCCGTACATGATAATATACAAGTACATACACCCGCGTACACATCTGCTAGATTCTACAGACACACAACATATGCGCGCATGCGCACTAATACTCACTCATATAATCTCAGATTTATGCTACTGTTACTATCTCCCACTTCCCTCGCCGTCCCTAGATTCTAAACTTAAATTACTTCTACCAACCTGACGGGCAAAATTAAGTCTACTATTTTGACTGATAATACATTATCTTCCATCCCACTTCATTCACCTCACCCTATTTATTTCAAATACCACTAATATATCTTCATCCTTTAACTCTGTTTAAATGGCTTGATAGAATTCTACATTGCGTTTACTTATCTATTCTACAACAGACCCGCGAATGACCCCAGCCTAAATTCATAAATACATCTCCCCAGCCAATTTCAATAACAAACCATCTCGCCTCACTCTCTTTACTCATATTCTTCTCCGTAACAAACATACACATTCCCATATATATATATTTTCTTTTGTTCTTGCTTCTTCACAAATATGTTTTCCTCACGAACTGTACTTTTTACGCATTTCGTTCGAATCCCCACCCATTCCCATATATATATATTTTCTTTTGTTTTTGCTTCTTCACAAATATGTTTTCCTCACGAACTGTACTTTTTACGCATTTCGTTCGAATCCCCAAACGAGTTAACACGCGATCTCCTAGCGAAAATGTAAACGTCATATGATCAAGGTATCCTTGGCCTAAAGAGTAGCTTGCGGTCTACTCCTCGTTTGGATAATTTACTACTTCCGAGGCTCCGCTAGCTATATATGACAGGCTTCCACACAACTTCAGTCACGAGGCATTGGTCGGTCCGGGGTTATAGCAGATGGACCTGAACCCGAAACCACGTGGTCGCAAAGCGAGCTAAGGAAAAATAAAAATATTTATCCACCAAATGCGGTGTTGAACACACGTACTTACTGTTCGA
>NC_068981.1:168842096-168842766 GCF_001194135.2 Octopus bimaculoides
TATATATATATATATATTTCAATGCAATAGTTATTATAAACATTACGCACACATACACGTACTCAACCGCTCTCTGGATAATGGGAAAATAGTAAAATAATAAAATTATTCGCAGGAAGAAAAGACAGAGACTCCTATACAACAGAAAATAATTTACAAATGATTTATTGAGTCCATAATTCCAAATTGAAGTGATTTTCGCAGTTTATGTTATTTTATACTTCACAAATTTGTTATAATCTTTCACGGTTTTCGACTATGCTGTGTTTATTTTGTCTTCTTTTTCCTATTCGAACTGTTGTTAATTTGTCTTTTGTTAATGCTGTATTTCAGATTCTTTAGTAGCGATATTTTGTAAAGAAGTAGAGGTAATGATGCTTAGGTTTGCAAACGCGTTATTTTATACTCGGGCTATAATGTAGTGTGACTTTTGACAAAAGCAATTAGGAAGATCGGTGCTATTGTTATTGAATGGTATGTTAATACAAACCAAGGCAATATTGTTACAGAAATGTGTTTTCAGGCAGTAAAAGAAATAGTAACTGTATAGATGATTCGGTGTTTTTTTCCCCTCTGCCTTGCTTTTTCTCCCTCTTAACACACACTCATACACACTTATGTATGTATATATATGTGTGCGTATATATATATATATATATATATATATATA
>NC_068981.1:168842776-168843398 GCF_001194135.2 Octopus bimaculoides
TTTCTCACCTTCCCGAGCGTTAAACTAATACACCTGTTTGTTGTTTATACGCTTATCTTCGTTTTTTGTTTTTCCGTAAATTCCAACTATAGGTCAGTTGGAACTTATTTTCTCGAAAGGATGAAAGGCAAAGTCGACCTCGGTGGAATTTGAATACAGAATATATGAAAATATCGGTCAGTATTTGGCACGGTGCAGTAACGATTCTGCCAGTACGCCTTATGCACGCACGCACGCACGCACGCAGGCAGGCAGGCAGGCAGGCACGCACGCACGTATGCACACACACACACACACACACACACACACACACACACACACACACAGAGGCGCATACGCTCGCACACACATGATTTAGTGGACAGACGAAAGAGAAAGATACAGCATGCCCAGCTTACAACAAGGAATGCCATAAGGAAGAAAGAAAAGTCAAAGAGATATGACAGGTTAGCTTGGGAAGTTAAGCAGTTGTGGTCGATGAAAAAGGTAGCAGTAGTACCAATAATTGCCAGAGCCCTGGGAACAGTGAGCAAAAATCTCGAGAAGTACGTGGAACAAATAGGGGCTGCAATAAGTGTGGAGCACATGCAGAAAACAGCACTGCCTGGAATTGCTCGAATAC
>NC_068981.1:168846245-168846874 GCF_001194135.2 Octopus bimaculoides
TATATATGGCGGGCTTCTTTTAGTCTTCGTCTAACACTTCCACTCACAAGGCTTAAGTTGGCCCGAGGCTACAGTAGAAGACACTTTCCCAAAGTGCCACGCAATGGGACTGAATCCGGAAGCAGCTTTGAAAGCAAGCCATGACATTTGGATCAAGAGAGAAGATTAGTGGTGCAGCAAACCCTAGTATTGAGGATGCTAGGAACATTTGGCTCAGAGTCGCAACATTTGACTCAGAGTCGCAACATTTGACTCAACAGACATTGTGCTGTTCTGCGAGAGTTTTGTTGCTTACATCAGTGAGTGATCCAGGGCGGCTCTGGTGTGTAAGCGGAAGGGGCTGAAACATCGACAGAGCTGCTTCATCGCTTGATGAAACATCGACGCCAGCATTCGGAAACGGAGTACAGCGGCACCACCAGTACATAAATGTTTCCTATAAATGATATCTCTTATTCGTTCACGAACGTTAATGCCACAACAGTGCTCTACATCGTTAAAATGTGAAAGGTGGCGTTCTCAAGCTATATGTATTTTAACATCTGTACGTATAGATAATGTTGTTTCTATCATAATTAGTTTGATATTTCAGTGTATACATTTTATATATAAATATATATATATATATA
>NC_068981.1:168847271-168853356 GCF_001194135.2 Octopus bimaculoides
ATATATATATATATATATATATATATATAGCGTACATACACACACTGCACACAGATATATGTATATTATGTGCGTGTGTAGGTGTGTGTGTGTGTGTGTGTGTGAATAAAGGCAGATAGCCAACTAAAGTGTATGTACTGCATATTCTGTCATTTGTATTGAATCATTTGTATGTTGAAGACGTTTTCTTATCACGTAGCTGTAACTATTAACAACTGAATTGTGCATAACACAGTATTAAAAGTAGCGATAGTAATGCGAAATTGGCGAATGTTTCATTGTCTTTCATTACTCAGTTCAACTCTAGTCTTTGTGGTTATGATCAAAAGATATGGCGGTGCCAACATTTTCATATATATTTGGACCATGATTCAAAGCCCACACAATACCAGAGGTTTCAGTGTTTCTTGTGGTTGTTTTTGTTTCAGGTCAGCTCTGGTGTAGTAGTGGCTTATGGCTAAAGTTGTACCACCTGTGACCATCCATTTTTATACATCAGGGATTAAATTATCCAATCTCATTTTAATTTCAAGGTCTAATGTACACTCTATATTTTTTAAGTCTCTAGTGTGTGACACAAAGAAGATTTGGCTGTTATTTCTAACAGACCAAATAACTATGTGGTTGCTTCTTCTCTGGCCCGTTTCAGTGTTTCAAACATATACCTAGAGAATGAGGACTGCGATAGACTAGAAGTTAAGTTTTCTCTTAATGAAACCTCGACTCAGTTTTAAAGCAACGAATTAGAAGAATCGTTAGGTAGTAAGACAAAATACCTCCCAATATTTGTTCCTCCTCTTTGCGCCCAAAGTTCAAACCCAACCGAAGTCAGTTTTATCTTTCAGCCTTTCTGGGTCGACAAAATCTATGGCGCTGGATCGGAGGATTGTTAGAGGGTCGGTTGAGATATACCTTGTGATGTTTATACCGGCAATTTGGGTTATGAGGTTTTGAGTGATACACTTAATCTGTCGTCTTGTTTAACATCAGTAACTGGTCCCTGAATACTTTTAATGGAGTCCATTTTATTTAAGCAGTTGAACCAAGTCTCTTCTTTGAGTATAATATTTACCTTCCTCCTACAGAACTCGGAGGCTCTAAAACAAAATGAAAAATCTAAGGCCACGGGCACCACACTTCTCTCCTTGATTACTTGGTAAAATACAACAATAAACGGAAAATAAAACCCTTTTAGTTGTAGCTATTTCTACAACATCATTTATTATTTTGAGAACAGAGTTTCTCTTAAGCAAATTTCTCTTATTAGTTTGATCTATGCCTTACACCCTAGCAGAATTGATAATGAGAGCACTAGTAATGTAGTACGTTTGATTTAATCTACTTTTCCTCCCTACAAAACCTGGGATATTTTTTTCATATAAGTAATTTATATAGAGATAAAACGAAAGGCTCAAATATAAACTAATAGATTTTTTAAATAAAACACGCAAACATGAAAGGCTGTGCGCACATAACATAACTAGTAACATATATATACTTAATACATTTCATTAAGTATAGTGATAAACCGGATCTATGAGAGTGTTGGGAAGTACAGAGTAATTCATACTTACGTAACCAATCCTAGACCATAATGATATATCAGAGAACAGAGCCTCTCGAAACGATATACATACATTTTTTTAAATTTGAGCTCAACATTGTGTGTATGTCAATGAAACATTCGTGAAGCATAGAGCTTTCCCACTGGCTACAGCAGTCTACAGGATTCTTATTACGTACCATGTACCATATGTTATCTATTTATGGATAGGCGGGTTCGAGGTTTTGAAAAGTAAATATTTTGACTGTGGATACAGCTCAAACAGAACAGATGATATACCGAGCAGGTGATAGGATATGAGATACGATGCTTCAATTGAACTAAAAAAATTCAGTTGAAAAATACCGAAGAAAATATTCAATAATCGTTATTTCAGAAGCAATATTAAAATCACCAACGAGAACAAGAAGAGTATAGAGTTAATGAAAATTCTTTTTAAATTCTGTTTATTTGTCTGATGGATATCTTTTTTTAGATCACTTAAGTTTTCATTAGCTTGGTTAACAATTATGGCTTCACTTTATTCGATGTTGTGTGAATAATAGCGAATGTATTTAGTAAAATTATATTCACAGAATTGAATGATTATTTAATATAATGATCTAATTTAATGAACTATTTGTGGTAACGACTAATAATAGTAAACATGGAACATAAAGAAATATTGCTTGTATCAGCAAAATTATAAATGACCAGTATTAAAAAAATAATTATGTTAGTAAATATACAATGAAACCAACAAACTACTGAATTCCTTTTAAGTGCCAATTCTTTCTTTTATTTAATTAATTCAATTTCTTTAAATTTCTCTTTGATAATTTCTATACAGAACGGTGGATCAATGCATCAGAAGTAGTGTAGCACTGAAAAGGTTTTAGGCTTTTAGATTCATGAATTTGATTCCTGATATCGGATGAAATAGCTGCTTATGTTTCTATAGAGCTAATAAAATATATTTCGTAACAAGAGCGCGAGTTAACAAGAACTTTTCTACGTGATCGCTCCGGCTTACAAGAAATAGCGGCCAAATCTTCTTCACATATGTATTAATATTTTAAAAATGACAAGAGTATGTTGAATAATGTGCTTCTAAATATTTTATACTACATCTGTGAAAAAAAAACAGGGAATAATCACGACTAGAATGCTTTTGTCATAGATCTACCTGCCTTGTCGCTGGACAGGCAGAGAGAGAGAGAGAGAGAGAGAGAGAGAGAGAGAGAGAGAGAGAGAGAGAGAGAGAGAGAGAGAGAGAGAGAGAGAGAGCTAACGTGGGGTCACTCATCGCCATCCAAAACAACTTCGCAAAATTATGAAATTAGTTACAAATAAGAGTTTAACAGTAAACGAAAATGTGCATGTTAAAATTACATCAGTTTTCGATAAAAGAGTTATCTATGAATTTATAAGCTTAACATTTTTGTGACCCAATGTCATTCACCGTATTCACATTTAACGAAAGGAAAAAGTCTAGTACCCATAGTATTATTTAAGCTTTTGAGACGGGTGGGAGGAGGGGAGAAAGTTATCACAGACCAAAAGCCTGGCTCAAATGCTTGTGAACGTGTTCTCTACTAAAGTCACCCAAGCCACAGCTGGAGTCGGATTAAATCCATCAGTCATACTGACGAACTTCTAGTCAAAGATTTGTAAATTCGTATCCAGTCATCGGTCCTGTAATATTTCTTTGATAAATATATTTTGAATAACTTGCACTTGACGCAGACGATATATCTAGTTTTACATAGATAGGTAGGATCGGAAAGCAGGATATTGCTAGTGGTAAGCCATTCTACTCTTATAGTTAAGAGGACTGAGCTAACAGAGAATTTGCTGTCTTTATTATGAATACATCTTATCGCTGGTGGTAAGAAGCGAACTATTGATTTCTCGGCTTGATGTTCGATATCCTGATGGTTAGGAAACCTGCACTATCAGTTTGTTTATAGTCTTAGAAGAGCAATCAAGTTTAGCAGAGTTAAACTTGTATGTTATGGTTGCCACTTTCAAGATTAGAACGAACGGCTTTTTGATTCACTTGTTCTAAGTAATGAAACTTAATATTTCTTTGAGAATAGTTAACTTAAAATCTCTGATCAGCATATAAGAACTGACCAAGGCAGCAAGCTGGCAGAATCGTTAGCACACTGGTCAAAACTTTTAGCAGCCTCTCGTCCGTCTTTACGTTCTGAGTTCAAATTCCGCCGAGGTCAACTTTGCCTTTTATCCTTTCGGGGTCGATAAAATAAGTACCAGTGGAACACTGAGGGTCATTGTAATTGACTTACTCCCTCTCCCGAAATTGCTGGCTTTGTGCCAAAATTTGAAACTAACATATAAGAATTGACTAACACAAAGTTTACGATGTTTGGTTCAGAGTTTTGCTCGTTCACGGCAATAATCTCATGTTAAAAGAGTGGTTTCTATGCAACAAATATGCAATAGGCTAGTTTCCAATCCTTGGAGATATATGTCTATTAACCACTTGATGTTAAGAAAACTAGGATGTGTTCCAGCAGTATGAATTGATCAAAGACTAAAACAAACAAATAGACAAACAAAATATACAATAAAAACAAAAATGCAAACAAACGGATCAGAGGATTTTGGACTTAACAAATTAACATTATATGTTGTCTGCAAATGAGTTCTTTATCATATTAGTGTTGTAAATTTATTTATTATTTTATATTGGAATAGACAAATAATTTTTTTCTTGTGACAGTAACAAATCAATCCCTCGAAAGTCAATAATTGCTAAAACTTGTTAAAACGACAAAACAGTTATCAAAATCCTATATGTCAAACTTGACACAAGAAATAGAATAATTCATCAGACTATTGGTTTTTCTTTTGAAGTTTCACCAATGTTTCTCTAATGTTACTCATCACAACATTCTCTCTTGCCATCCTCATATCTCACAATTACATAAAATACATTATTTACAATGGAAAAGTATTCATTATTCAACAAATATCAAACAGATAGACTTCCCATCCTTCATTCAAAGAAACGAATACTTGGCTATGCTTCAAAATAATAACCACAACTCATCTGTTTTCTATGATTATTGTTATATTTTCTCTTTGATTTTTAAAACATAAGTTTCGAGCTAAACTCTTGTTCACCTCACCGAGGTAGCAGCACAATAGAGCAGTGATACGAGTTCGTTTCCTAGTTGTCTTTCCACTTCGCTAATTTCCCTCTGCTGAGATATGCTATCTCAGACATATGGGCACCTTCGGGGTGATTTATCCAATAATGCTACATAAGATCAAAGATTACGTAGGTAACCTACAAACATTAAAGCTCATGAGAGATTTACGTTTCCATGCTCAGAAAGTGAAAGCCGCATTTGAACTAAACAGTAAGTGGCACTCCGTCGCTTACGACGTCGAGGGTTCCAGTTGATCCGATCAATGGAACAGCCTGCTCATGAAATTAACGTGCAAGTGGCTGAGCACTCCACAGACATGTGTACCCTTAACGTAGTTCTCGGGGGATATTCAGCGTGACACAGTGTGACAAGGCTGACCCTTTGAATTACAGGCACAACAGAAACAGAAAGTAAGAGTGAGAGAAAGTTGTGGTGGAAGAGTACCGCAGGGTTCGCCACCATCCCCTGCCGGAGCCTCGTGGAGCTTTAGGTGTTTTCGCTCAATAAACACTCACAACGCCCGGTCTGGGAATCGAAACCGCGATCCTATGACCGCGAGTCCGCTGCCCTAACCACTGGGCCATTGCGCCTCCACTGAACTAAACAGTAACAGATAATGAATCTGTTTATGAGCAAGTAATGTATTTTGATTCAGGACAAAATAAAGGAATTATTCAAGGTACGAAACACTAACACGGTACTGGATGACAATTTCAGTCGGTTAAGATAACTCGATAGTGTTTCAATAGTCAGATAATGTGTTTCCATTAGTTGCTACTGTTTAGACCCAAGATTGAGAAAACCTATGATGAAAGCTGTGCCTTCAAACCTAATCTTTTCATTAAAAAAAAAAAATAATACCGTGTGATGTGTGACAGATTAATCAGTTAGTTTTAGCGGGTTCAGTGAACGCAGGATGTATGCAAATACGATACCTTGCGGTGTCATGGAACTCTCTTATTAATTTAGCTACCAGGCTGGTTATGGCCGTTTGGAACAACATATCCTAATATGTAACTGAGATTCTGTTTAGAGATCATTAAGTAAGAAAAGTAAAGCTGATCCTGTTAGAAATCGAACTAAGAACATAATGCGACATTAGCAAATACTGCAAAGTATTCTTCCACCACTCAACCAAAATATAAATTTCTTGATATAAAACACAATGAATATTTTTTTCTATTAAAAGCAGCACATTAAAGCTAAAGCTTGCTTTCTGAACAAACATTTCATAGTCCAGTGTATATATATATATATATATATATATATATTAATTGCATACAAACATACAACCAAGACATATATACATATACATACACATATATATATATGTGTGTATGTGGTGTATGTATGTATATATATA
>NC_068981.1:168853666-168854757 GCF_001194135.2 Octopus bimaculoides
GCCCCTTCTTTAATTCCTGCTTAGAATTCTTGCCAAGGCAACTTCAAGGATACCGCAGTTCTCTCACAGAAAGACATTTTAAATACGTCATTATTATTATTATTATTATTATTATTATTATTATTATTATTATTATTATTATTATTATTATTATTATCATTATTATTATTATTATTATTATTATTATTATTGTTATTATTATTATGATTATTATTATCATCATCATCATTATTATTATTTTTATTATTATTATTGAATGTTGTTTTGATATTTCTTCTCTTTTGATCTTTACATTCAGGATCTTTTATCTTCCATCCATCAAATGTTCCTCATTGCTTCCACTTGCTGGTAAATTCCCTGTTTCCGATCGAATGATAATTTATTATTTACTAATTAATAGCGACTACGAATATTCACAAAACAAACCGATAATTTTAAAGATTATACTGTCATCTGTTGCTTTAAAAGTGTGTGTGTGAGAGAGATGCAGAGAAAGAGAGAGAGAGAGAGAGAGAGAGAGAGAGAGAGAGAGAGAGAGAGAGAGAGAGAGAGAGAGAGAGAGAGATAGAGAGTGAGATTTAAGATTTTTCTTCATCCATCTTCCTTATATTCTAAGATGTCGTTTATAATTTTCCTCTTCAGTTTTCTCTTTATTAACATTTTATATATTTATATATTTGTTGGTTGTTATTGTTTTATATGATCTATCTATTTATCATACTGATTTGTCAAATAATTGAATATTTCTGTTAGTTCCAAAACATTGCAACCAATAAACACATCTTCAGAAACAGATTTCGTTACGTGATTTACAAATAAGGCATATGACACACCCCATATGTGTATATGGGGTCCAGGTACACGCAGAAGAAATACACGCCCTCACACTCACAACATACACGCACATATATATACATACATATATTGCTTATACATATATATTTATATTTATGTGTATATATATATATTCATATAAATGTATATATATATGCATATATATATGTATATATAAGTATATATATATTTATGTATATATATGTATATGTATATGTATATGTATATGTATATATATGTATATATATATATATATA
>NC_068981.1:168855576-168858484 GCF_001194135.2 Octopus bimaculoides
ATATATATATATATATATATATATACATATATGTATATATATATATACAATTTAAATAATCAGTAAATTGAGAGAACTTTTGATCAGCAAAGAAACAAATTGCGCCACATCTCTTGATTATTTTTTAATACGAAGCATGACGGTCCGTAAGTCCATTATCGAATTTGATAATAAACTATAGGCTTTGAAGGACACCCCTGATTTCTTTGAAATAACCATAGGATCACCGGACTCAGTGGAGGTGTCCGACGTTGTGGGAATGTACCTTTTAGATAACATCAACAAGGAATTCCCTGAATTTGGGGGAGGCCTCTACAGGGATTACGCACTTTTTCTTATTAGAAACATCTCTAATAGATGTCTCTGACTACTTAAGAAGCGTCTGTATAAATTCTTTAATAGATTCGGCCTCTCTGTTACTTTAGAAAATAAAAACTACTCTATCAACTACCGAGACATTAATTGTAATTTAAATACGGGTTTACCCTAACCTTACATGAAACCTAACTCGAACTTAAAGTAAATATGCTATCATAATAACCATCCACAATCTGTAAAAAGAGCTCTAATAAGAGGCATTGGCAAATAATTTCCTATCTTTCTTCTAATGAGGGCCTATTTAATAGTCATAGGGACAAGTTCGATAAGGCACATAGGGATGCAGGCTATAGAGGTAGAATCAAATATATCCCACACGATCATGCAATAAATAGATGTATAATGACTATATTAACTGCAACAATACAGTATATGGCCATTCGCCTAAGCGATGTAATAAAGCACAGAAAACTATAGTTCATGACATTAATAAGACAGGATTTAGCAACAATATGAGTAACTATAAAAATAACAGAAACACTACAGGAGGAATAACGAGGGGAACTGAACGAAGGATGAATGATGCTAGTAAACCCACTAACCATGAAGACAACAGTAATAAAAACTGTGGTGGCAACTCAAAATACTACCGGCGTAAACCTAGTCATGGCACCACTAATGGCGGTATAAACGCACAGAGCCTTGATAATAGAACTAATGATAATATACGTATTCACCATATGCAATACCCTAACAATTGTAAACATGTGTCGCTCGCTGAGACTACTGGTAAATCGGGAGACATGATCTGGATCATACTCCCATTTGCGATACAAATGAAGAGCAATCTACCTAAGCAAATATTTAATATTATAATAAGCACTTTGATAAGAATAATGGGTATTCGAAACTTGTAAGTAGTAGAATAAGAAGGATAGGTTATAGTCTTACACATGACTTAGCGAGCATCATACCCTCCCTAAATAGTAAAAACTAAAAACTTTCTATATAAATAGAAGCAACAATAACAACGACGGCGGTAGTAGTAAGAATAAAAACAATAAATCCTATCCCAATCTAAGTAAAGGGAACACTCAGAACCCTAATAACCCTATCAATCTCAATAGAACTAGCTCTGCCCCACTAGAAAGCCCCCCCCCCACTCAGCACAATCTATGTGACTAGGAATAGGGAGATTTGTGCCCTCGGAAATACCTGTAGAATTAAGGACGTAATTTACCAATGCACAGTCACAACTCAGTTTAGTAAAAGAAATTACATAGGAACTACCCAAAATGAAATGAAACGTAGACTAGCCGCACATCAACACTTTTTCAGAAACAGAATTAACTCGACTAGATTAAATAAGTATATTCGGGTGCTCAAAGATAGTGATGTTAGCTTCACGCTAGAACGGGAGATCCTCGCCTCTGCTCCTTCGTACAATGTAAAAAATAGGAAATGTTATCTTTGCATTAACGAAATTCTTTTTATTCCAGCAGCACGATACCCACTATTGAACCTGAGGGAAGAGAGGAGCCTAGTTTGCCTGCACAAGGGAAAGTTTACCTTCGCTAAATATAAATAACATTAGAAACCCTTATGTCACCCCAAAATAGCACCAAGAACTTCACACCATAGAAATAGTAGCCCTTGATAGTAATTTGAAGGCTATGTGTATATACTCCTTAATTAAAGCCCGTTTGCTAGTAGTAATACCGGGGCCTTGCAGGTTTTTATAAATATACCCCTATCCTTTTACACAAATTCCGAGTTTAGGTAATACCACCCACCCAAACCAACTACCTAATCTTATATTTATCAAGCCATTCCACCTTAATATAACTAACTAACCTCTTTTACAAATGCCAGATATTTCAATCACGAACTTAAATGAGAACACAGAGTACATAGTCATTCAACCACAATGCTATGACCCCCAATAAGTAAGTCTAATTTTGAATTTCAAATCTTAACTTTATTTTGTTTTAATTTAATTTTAGTTTCCTGTACCTTTTATACCATGGATGTGCTTGTTGGCACTCGTAATCTGGACTTAATTTTCTACCAGCATACTGGTCTACCTCCACTTAAAATAGACCCTAATAGTCCTACCCACTTAGGAACAACATTAGCCTCTTGTAGAATTTATTTTATTTTATTGAACTGAATGTTATATTTCCCCACTATAGATTGTATAGGTCTGTACTTGGACACTACAGTAGTTGACTTCCCAGGAGATATTAGTAAACTTGGGTTTATTATGCAGGAGTAAAAGTGTAATTTGGTGGTGGGCCTAGTATGGCTGCACCACCTAAGGGTTAATATAATTATCAAAAATTTATTGATATAAACAATCTAACTTTTAGGATAATGTAATACATATTAAGTAATATTTAGTAAACTGTTTTGGAACATGGAAATTATAACCATGGTACTGCTATTTAACATGTGATTTGGTTTTAAAATTTAATCGCTTAAATGTTTGTGGTTTTGTGGTTTTGCCCTTTCGTGTACCTAAAGGGTGGAATTTTCTTAGGTACATGTGTACATTTACTTATTTGACCATTATTACCATTATATATATATA
>NC_068981.1:168858933-168860302 GCF_001194135.2 Octopus bimaculoides
TATATATATATATATCCAATGAAAAGAAGAAAGAATTCATTAACACATCTTTAATTGTAAGTTACAAATATTTCCGTACCTTCTTCATCAGCAACTCCATTTTATGCGAGAATTCTAAATGAAAAAAACACGTAATATTTGCAGTTTTAGACATTGGAGGGATATGTATGTATGTGTACGTATGTTGGTGATATCATGCAGTAGAAATTTTAGCTATACTTCCTTTAACTTCTTTTATGCTATGAAGAATTATAAGGAACAGAACATACCCATCCCTCAATTACGTGATAGAAAGTCAACACAATGGTAACTGAAGAGATTTTACCTATATCTAAATGATTGATGATAGCTGGAAACTTGTTTACAATGCATGAGTTGAATAATTTTCATAAGGAACAACTACATAGATCTCGAAAGAAAGAACTGTGAGCTGAATTGAATATATATTTTATAGTAACTTTAAACCTATTTAATTGTGTATGAGATTTTAACATAAAATAAATATTAGAAAATCAGCACATTGTTTAAAAATTTTCTTCCAAAAAATAGCTAGCATGGCTCTGAGATTACGAAATTCGTTTCACAACAGCGTATTTTGGGGTTTAGTCCCGCTGCACTGCACCTTGGGTTAATAACTTTTGCTATCGCTCCGGACCGATTAATACCATGCCAATGAATTTGGTTTACGGAAGCCCGGTGTATGTATGTGTTTACATACGCATAGACACACACATTCAAACACACGTATATATGTTTCTCTCTCTTTCCACCATCTCTTTGTTTGTTTGTTTGTTTGCTTGTTTGCTTGTTTGTTTCCTTCTTTCTTTCTTTCTTTCTTTCTTTCTTTCTTTCTTTCTTTCTTTCTTTCTTTCTTTCTTTCTCTCTCTCTCTCCCTATATAAATACACACACACACACACAACCCCCCACACATATATCAAATGAGCTTTTTTATTTTGGTTCCTGATATACTTTCGTTTATTCTGTTAATACCTGTAACCTATGTGCATAGTATGCTAGCGTACCCATGTCCGGGGTAGTTTATACCCGTAAAAGTAGCGGATATTCTTATCCCTTAGACGGTTACTCCAACCGCTAACTCTACTTACCTATATATATAGTTATGTGGAGAATATAGTTATGTGGAGAATTCTCCACATAACTATAATCATAAACTGCGGTTTAAACAATAAATTACCTGCCTTTGGATACCTTCTAACGAAGACGGTACCCACACAAGTAATTCCCAGGAGTGCCTCCGGATTTAAATATCCCCTGGCTGCTTGGATACTTCAGACTACCCCTGAAATATTGAAGCAATTCTATCATTTACCTATATATATAGTTATGTGGAGAATTCTCCACATAAC
>NC_068981.1:168860951-168866404 GCF_001194135.2 Octopus bimaculoides
TGTGTGTGTGTGTGTGTGTGTGTGTGTGTGTGTGTTTATGTGTATGTATGTGTATGCATACATATATATATATTTGCATGTAGGTATGTATGTATGTATGTGTATACTTGTAGGTATTTGTGTTTGCACATGAATGTATTTTATGTTTATGTCTATATGTGTATATGCTTGTATATGTAAGTTTGTATGTATGTATACTTCTATGTCTGTGTGCGCATATTTTTATGTATGGATACATTAACACGCACGCATATACATATGTACATCTGTGTATATATATATATGTGCATATTTTTATGTGTTTTTTTATATATGTATTCTCTTTGGTGTATATGCATGTATGTATGCGTGTACAAATGTGTGTATGTGTATATATATAGTCGTGTCTTTGTATGTGTGTATATATATATATATGTATATATATATATATATATATATATATATATATATATATATTTATTTATTTATTTATATATATGTATGTGTGTGTGTATATTGCATGTTCATGTTTATATATGTATATTTATATATATGTATGTATATATATACGTCTTATGTGAATACGTACTCCTTTATTATTTTATTTGTATCTTCCTTTACACATGCACCCTTGTATGTGTATATGTGAGTGTATGCACGTGTGTGTGTGTATGTGTATGTTTGTATGTATGTATCTATGTATGATTGTATATCGTTGTGTCAAGTGTATACGTTTTTCTATTACTTGTAAATTAATAATTTTCAACTTCATATATTCGTTTTTGTTCTTATTTTTTTTTATTGTCTCCCCTAACGCGGGCTAGTTTTTGAGTATGAAGTCCATGGACTTTTTAAATGAAGGGCATTTAATTTTTAAGGCGTTGGCGTTGAGTTGTATTATCACCAAATTTATAGAGAGGAAAAGTCTTAAAGTTTGGTTATTTCTTACCTGCACATGTAACTTTTTGCTATGCTCACTGAGTCCTATTTGTCTGCATTCCCGTATTTTAATTTTCAATCTATTCAACAATACTGAAACCCTTACTGTGACCACCACCACGGCTACTGCTAGATTATAGATGAACGACTCTTGTAAGCCAACACCACTACTACTAGCTTGATGCAATACGCCACAGGAAACCTTAGCTGTTGCAGCTACGACTATTGTTTCTCCTCACAACACTCACAGATCTACCTTCCGCTACTTTTATTAATCGACCCTTGCAGCAAACTAGCAACAACCAGAAGGAAGCGACGATGTAGTACCATGTGATCTCTATGAGAAAACCTATGAACTTTCAGAACTGATGTTATGAGTTTAATTAAATTTCATTCAATTTATTTTTTCCATTTTAAACCAAGATGAAGAGGTCGTCTTAAAACGACCGAAACCGGTAGCTTCTTAGTTAAAAATGTACATATTGTCTTTCCGTTTTCTATGAGAAAGTTCTCAACGCATTTTCTTTTTCTATTTTTTTTTCAATATTATATATGTGTATATGTATATTTTTTTTTTGTGTGTGTGTGTATTCATACACACAGATATATTTTTATTAATTACACTGGTCAATAAAATAAATTTCTATTTCTTTCATCGGTATGTGTTTTGGATACTAATTCTAAATTTATCTTCAGATTTTTCTATAGCACACCTACTTTGTGAAAGAAATTTTTGAAATAAGTTTTTGTTTTTCTTAATTTTGTCAATGCACGAAATATTAAACTCTGTATAACACTTTATGCAAAGCATGGACTCGATTAATGCATACAATATTTTAACCCTATTTTTATATTAAATATTCAGTTAGAATCACATGTAACTGAAAAGTATGTTTTATATAATTTTAAATATATCATGAATATGATTTTTCCTTATATAAATGACCTGGTTTGCAGCGATGTATTGACCAAAAAACAGTCATGATGCCTTCATTCCCAAATCCCTGATCTTATATGCATGAATGTCTTTTCTTTCCAGATTCAGCTTTTGCTTTCCTCAGATGAGAATGTAGGAAGCGTATATTTAATTACTTCTAAACAACCCAGTTCCTTACAGATATCAGTTAACTCAACCAGGAGTCTTTTTATTTCCTTGTAAGTTTCCCTATAAACATTTCAAAACTTATCAAGCTTTTAATCTCAGTGTATCAAACGTGTGTTCAGTTTTAATACATTTTATCATTTGTACTCGCATAAAAGTTCACTCCTTCAATTTTGTTGTACTGACATTTGGGAACATACTTTCAGAAATGTGTGCTTAAATTCCCTTAAATTGATTTTACCGGTTTTACAATTGCTTTAACAAAAAAATTCATTAAACCAAGTTTAGTAAGGAGTGGTAGAAATATCTTCTTGGGACTAACCTAAAGGACGAAGTAGACATTGCTTATTCGTGGAGCATATGTTGAGCGTAATAGTCAGCCACATTGAATATAGCGATTCTTAAGTAGCACAAATGTTTCAGAGGCGTTATAATCAACAGCATTTTATGAATTGTAGTTCTGTGCCTCATTGCATGCAAATGACTTTGAGATCTTCGCAAACTTTTCATTGGGGAATGCGGTACTGAATGGTATTTAGCAGTATGCCCACATTATCATATAAACAGAGTCAGCTATAAGGATGCATGTCATTACATTATGAGAAGAACTTTCTTTCAAGCTTCTTTCTAATGAACCAAAGATGTGCCAGTCAGGTACTACATAAGTCTGAGACAAGATTTTAAAAATTCTTTTGACGTTGTTGCAATAGCAAAATAGACCACCTGCTGAAAAGCATGTTACAAAATTAAAATTTTGCTGTCAATAGTATTTTAGTCAAGTAAATTTTCTTTTGTTAGTATTAAAGTTGGGAAATCTACCTTCTCCTAAAACAACAAAATATCTCTACCAAGACTATTCAAACACTCTGTGATTCTACATTTTCTTCGGGGAATTATTCATAAAATGTAGACAGTCCAAAACTTCCACCAATTGTACCTTTATCACTGTTATGGAGGCTAGGCCATCATTTACAGGAAGTAGATAGGTAGTGCTCCATCGTGATGGATTGGTCTTTGTGTTAAATATAAGTATATCTAAAAAACCTTGCGTTTGATCTTCGCAGTAAACTAAACTCAATTATATTATCTCCCAGCTGATTAGTTATAGGCCTATATGACAAGGGAGAGGATCGCCGTGCCAAAATCTAAATCATTTATTTTTTGTAAGTGAAAAATGAGATCTTTAATCTCATGTAACTGCTATTTTAATCTCATTGAACCTCTTCAGTACGATGTAGTTAGGAATCTAGAGTCTATTAAGCATTGCATGAAATTAACTTATTTATTTTAAAGAGGGATAATAAAGTATAGAGTGGTATAAATGAAAATATTTCTTTAGACTCACAAGCATTCGGTTAGAATTCTTGCATCAAAGATTGGAATTTTTGTATCAATCTCAGTTCACTGGTTATTCACCTCTATGGCAAGGGAAAATTTCGTCTCGCCAAAATCCAATCCGTATTACTAACATACATTTTGATAGTTTCTTAGTGAAAAGAATAAATAAAATATGCTTATGCATTTATTGGATTAAATTTTCTGTAATTTAATTTTCTATTTGCATATTGTCCTTAACATTCATATTTAAATCTCGTTGGATTTTTTTTAGTACGAAAGAGTCAAGAATGCAGGGTCTATCAGACATTAAATAATTAGTTTTATTAGGTGGCTTGTGAGCATTACTAGTGACATGTTATCTAGTGCAACCTGTTGTATGGTCGGGTCATCGACGACAAAACCGACAACTCCATCAAGTTTACTTGGTGAAGTGGGTAACTTTGGGACATCCTGCAGGATTAAGAATAAGACTTCTGAAAGAGGATGAACTCAGGATAATCGACAGCTTTCCGATACAATGAAATATCTTGATCCATTATGTAAATACTCAACCTCACAAAGTTAATGAATTTATTATTTGCAATAACTTTATGCACACTCACACACACACACACACACACACACACACACACACACACACACACACACACACATGCATAAATAATGTTACGACAGGCTTCCATACAGTTTCTACCTACCAAATTCACTCACATGGCATGTTTGTGCTGGTTGGCTCGATTGACCCGCGAGTATAGCAGATGACACTTACCCACAGTATCACACAGTGGGACTAAACTTGAAGCCACATAGTTGTGCAACGAACTTCTTAACTCCACAGCCATGCCTGCTAATTAACAGCGAAGAGTTACTAACACTGCTATTCAAAATTGGTTTCAAATTTTGGCACAAACTTCGGCGGAGGGAGTAAGTCGATTACAACGACCCCAGTGCTTAATTGGTGCTTGTTTTATCAACCCGTAAAGAATGGAAGGTAAAGTCAACCTCGGCAGAGTTTGAACTCAGAACGTAAAGACGGACGAACTTCTTGCTAAGCATTTTGTTCAGCGTGCTAACGATTCTGCCAGCTCGTTGCCTTACACTAATATTCAATATTACAATGAATTCTGTATCCCTTTCGGGGTCGATAAAATGACTACCAGATGAATAGTGAGATTGATGTAATCGATTTACCCCACCCCACCGAAGTTGCTGACCAGCCAAAAATTTGAAACCAATATTACAACGAAGTCTCGACGTACTGTTTTAGTCTAGCCGTCTGAAGCTGGCTGTCTTGTTATCTTCACAAGTGTGTAGGAATATCAAACGTGTCTGTAGTATACACTGGAATAGAATCCATAAAGCGACTTGTGCTTAATAACAAACAAAGCTAATAGTTAAGAGTTTGAAATCTTTTGCCGGCTATTTTACCGAACATAGAATTTATGAATAACTAAATATACATTTGCTAGCTTTCAAGAATAAAACTATTTGTGTATTTGGAATCCAAGGGCGAAATCCATTTAGAATATTGATTTTTAGGTACAGAAACTCCACAATATATACCATATAAGGGAACAAGTTCCTTATCCATCCTTTTTCACCAAATAACCTCCTACCCACTGCCTAATTGCCCATTCATTGTTGCTATTCGTCATGTCTCCACATCACCGATCATTGCTGTTCAATTTTCCTGCAACCACTTCTGTCCCTCATCTACCCATTTTACTTTTCGCTGACCATCCACCCATTAATCTATCCGCTCATTCATTCACTTGACAGCCTATTTTCCCATCTACCCACCAAATCAACTGTTCAACCATTATTTCATTCGCCGTCTCTCTTTTTATCTCCACGCCAACCCTTCGCATTCTTTTGTCTTTTTTTTCTCTCAACTTCCATTCATTTATTGACTCATCCATTTGTACATCCACATATCCACACATCAATCAGCCCCCCCCCCGCCAGCCAATCTTCCACCCACACACACATGTATACATCTACTGATTCACCCAACCCATCAATTCAATTTATTCATTCATTCTTTCCAACCACTATGTATGTATGTATGTATGTATTACGTATGAATGCATATATA
>NC_068981.1:168869622-168873478 GCF_001194135.2 Octopus bimaculoides
GTAGAGGAAATATGGAGTCGAAGCAGAGGAAATTGGAGTATAGCTAGAGGTGAAAAAAAAGGCTGAGTAGAGGCAGGCGAAGGGGAAAGTAGAGATATATAGGAAAGGTGGAAGAGAAGCAGAGAAAGGGAATAAAAGTAGGTGGAGGAGGAAGCAGAGATAGAGGAAAAGTGGAGTTGAGGTAGGCGAAGGGGACAGGATTAGAGATTAGGCAGAGAACAGAGGTAGGTGAAATGAGGAGTAGAGGAAAGATGGAATAAAAGCTACCGAAAAGTTGAGTAGAGGTAGAGGAAAAGTGGGACAGAAGTGGAGGAAAGATTGATTAGAAGAGGGCTATGGTGGAGGTGAAGCTGAGGAAAGTGGAGTAGAAGTATCCAAAGGGAAAGTAGAGGCAGAGGCAATGTGGAATAGAGGTGGAGTAAATGTGGAGTAGAGCCAAAGGAAATGTTGAAGAGAAAATGGCTGAGGAAAGTTGAAGAGGATGTTGGAGTAAAGGTAGAAGAGGTGAGAAAGAGAAGGGGCTATTCGAAGCAAAGGTAGAGTAAATGCAGAGCAGAGGTAACAGAAAGTGAAGTAGAAGTAAAAGGAAGGTGGGTGGGGAGAAAAGAATAAGAAAAATGAAAGAATAAAACAAAGGAATACAAGAAAAGATGGAAGAAGGATAATTTTAAGTAGAAATTGACAGGCGCAGGAGTGGCTGTGTGGTAAGTAGCTTGCTTACCAGCCACGTGGTTCCGGGTTCAGTCCCACTGCGTGGCACCTTGGGCAAGTGTCTTCTACTATAGCCTCGGGCCGACTAAAGCCTTGTTAGTGGATTTGGTAGACGGAAACTGAAAGAAGCCCGTCGTATATATGTATATATATATATATATATGTGTTTTTGTTTGTGTGTGTCTGTGTTTGTCCCCCCAACATCGCTTGACAACCGATGGTAGTGTGTTTACGTCCCCGTAACATAGCGGTTCGGCATAAAAGACCGATAGAATAAGTACTAGGCTTACAAAGAATAACTCCTGGGATCGATTTGCTCGACTAAAGGCGGTGCTCCAGCATGGCGGCAGTCAAATGACTGAAACAAGTAGAATAGTAAAAGAGTACAAGAAACAAAAATAAAAGATGTAAGGGGAGAGAAAAGAACAGGGAAGGAGAAAAAAGATGGGAAAAGGTTAGGTCTGAAGTAAAATTGGGGTGGGGGAGGAGGAGGAGTAGGAAGAGAAGAAGAAGAAGAAAAAGAAGAAGAAAAAGAAGAAGAAGAAGAAGAAGAAGAAGAAGAAGAAGAAGAAGAAGAAGATCAAGCAGAAGTGGTACAAGAAAGCTTTGGGGAAAAATTTGAAATAAACATAAGAAAATTATGAAACGAAGGAAGTCGAAGAAAAAAAAAAACGAAATAATGCTGGCGTCAGTGAGGTAAAAACGAATGATAAAAATTAGAAAATAGAAACGAAAATCAGAGGATAGAAGTAAGAAGAAAGATAAAGATAAATGAATAAATAAAGCGTAGATGGGAAGAAAAAAGAAGAGAGGAAGGAGTATATGAAGGAGTTGAGAAAGAAGAAGTAAGGATGAAGGAGGAGACAAATTGTAGGAAGAATAAGAAGAAATTAATAGGTAGAAATGCGTCAATGATAATGATATTAACCAGCCTCAGTAGCAGCTGTAGCAGCAGCAGCAGAAACAGCAGCAACACCACCACCACCACCGCCATCATTATCATTACCATTATCATCACAGTTATCATGATGTTGTGGATGAGGGTATGTTGATGATGAGGATGGTGATGATGATGACAATGGGAAAAGGTTAGGTCTAATAATAATAATAATAATAATAATAATAATAATAATAATAATGAGGTCATGTGCTGTTTATCTTGATATGAAATCACCATGTCGCGCACATATGGTTGTGATGCATGTGCTTGGTGTACCCTTATTAGACGGGTAGTCATGATGGGTATAATGGGCTTCGTATATTTGTACCCCATTGTCACTTTGATGATGGAATGCGCTGCTTTCTCACTCAATGATAATAATAATAATCGTTTCTTTATTGGCCACAAGGGCCGGACACAAAACAAATAGGAACAATATAGAACTGGGGACATGTGGGGTTTAACATAAAAATTGAGTAAACAATAAAATAACAATGACAGTTAACTATACAACTAAACAATAAGATTCTCCAAAAGTGCGGAGTCCTCACCGGGACAACCGAGGAACCCCAAACATTCTGGTTATTCCGCCAGATGCACCTCAGCAGGCACCTCTCCCCTCAACTTCTCGGGTTTACAAACGAAAGCACAGAGTAGGCCCATACACAAGCCATCCTCGCATAACGCACCCACCTTTCAATAAATTTACTGGCGGTTGGGGAGCAGAATTTCCCTCTCTACTCCGACTTTCCTTTAAAAGTGGAACTTGAAAAAGTCGATGAGGGCTTGGCCGAAGAGGAACGTATCTCTCTTCAGTCCTTTCAATCTCGTCCACCACACAACCTCCTTCGCTATAGCCACCAGACTGAGGAAAATTTCCTTTCCTTCCCGGCGGAGCGATCTTCACAATGGACTCGGTTGATAACCGGATCCATTCTACACGTGATAACAGTTGTTCGACAAAGCTCCACAAGTCAGTAATGCACGGACACTGGGCAAGTGCGTGCAGAGCCGTTTTGTCGCTCTGCGCACACCTCGGACAGGTCCGTCTGACAGCATTTCTATTTCTGTAGAGCTTGTCTCGAACCGGCAGAGCTCCCCGGTAGGACTGCTGGGCCAGGGATTTCTCGAAGTTATCCATAAGCCCCGGCCCAAAAGTCCTCGGGAAAAGACCAGTTAATTTATCCCTCCCGCCGCTCAGAGTTTCCCCGAGGACGTCGTCACTCTTGCCTGCCACTAATCCCTTATAGAACTCCATGGTGGAACTTACACCGGCCGCGTTGCCCGACTGACAGAAAGCTGTGAGCGCTTGCCGACACTCCAGGTGTCAAGCACTCTTTCTTGGTCTACGCTTGATCCAGAACTGTAACTCTGTCAATGAGACGAGCTGCGGAAAATCCTGCTTGACAAACGGTGACTACACTTGTTCACCGTTAAGAAAATACTGGCGATATTGCAGCCTTAGCGCGTGTCTGCGTATCATTAGCCACGTCCTGCACTCAGCAGCTGTTGACAGTAGATGACGAGTGGAACACGTCCATTCCACAGAAAGCGGAAGAGTAAGTGCTTCAGCTTGGTCAGACATGAAGTAGGGCAAGGGACGACGGTCAGGCGGTAGTAGATGACGGAAGCGATGCACACATTCGCCATCTCCACCCGACCTTTTAGGGACCTTTTAGGGACCTTTTAGGGACCTTGCATTCAGCGCCCTACTACGCAGTCGGTTGGTATGGATATGCCTCTCCAGGTGCCGAGCTGCAGGCCAACTAACGTATCCTGATTAATTGTTGCTCCTGTTACCGCTTCGTACTCTCTTAATGTAGTGCCGATCTCCGCGATTTCCGCGAACTGTCCGACACTATTACGGTGACGTCGTCCGCATAAACTGACACGAATCTTCAGCATCCTAGATTATGCGTGATATGATTCCACTTCCTCTTCCTTTCCTGCCTCTTTCTCTCCTCCTCTTCCTCTCCTCCTCTCCTCTCCTCCTCTTCCACTCCTCCTCTTCCTCTCCTCCTCTTCCTTTCCTCCTCTTCCTTTCCTCCTCTTCCTCTCCTCTTCTTCCACTCCTCCTCTTCCACTCCTCCTCTTCCTCTCCTCCTCTTCCTCTCCTCCTCTTCCTCTCCTCTTCCTCTCCTCTTCTTCCACTCCTCCTCTTCCACTCCTCCTCCTCCCATTCTCCTCTTCCTCTCCTCCTCTTCC
>NC_068981.1:168874694-168875281 GCF_001194135.2 Octopus bimaculoides
GCCATTACGATAGACTAAGAATATCTTTATTTACCTAGTCATGACCTCCTGTGCAAAGCAATGTCGGGAGACGACAAGAGATGAAAGCATGGTTTCATATCAAAAGAGGAACTCAACTGTTCTGTTTACTTCACTGACGAACAGTAAGTTGGCCTAAACAACAAATATGTTTTCCAATTTCCTCTTTGCTCTTCTTGTTCAATACAAACAGCCACGATCATACGTGCACCTCATCCACACCTCCATACACATTCGCACACGCTCACACTCGAACACACACACACGCACACACACACATATATATATATATACACACACACAAATAAATATAGATAGACATAGACACACACACATTTTCTTTCTCTACTGCATAGACATACTCGTTCTTGTACACAAGTATTTACATTGATATACATAGAAACATATACAAGCTTGCACACTCACGCACACACACACACACACACACACGCACGCGCGCACACACACACACACACACACACACACACACACACGAATACGTACACGCACGTACGCACACACACATACCGTGTATATTCACGCACAAATATAAAAATGGAAACAACTAC
>NC_068981.1:168875923-168877229 GCF_001194135.2 Octopus bimaculoides
TATATATACACATATAAGGGGAATAACCACCAAGGTGGATTCCTAATATGCTAGAAAAAGAAGGTAAATCGTCTTACAACGAAGAATGTGTTTTTAAGAAATTTCAGCAAACGTCAGAATGTAAGAAAAGATTGTTCTCAAGAAAATTCAGAAAATACATTCTGGCGTTTGCAGAATTTTCTGGAGAACAATCTTTTCTTAGTGGTCAGACCATAGGTGGTCTTCTAGCATAATGGATGTCCACTTAGTGGTCATACCTCTTATATGTATCTATTTTTCTATATAGATTGGTATATGATAGTTATTCACTTGTGACCTAGGTAGCCTATTAACAGCATTATGTACTTAGACAAATTTAAACTTTACACTTGTTGCTCCCCTGGTTACTAATGAACCCAGCTCTTGATAAGCGCACATACGCAGGCATTGCAGATCAAGTTTGCCCCATTCACTGCACTGGCGGTTTGTTTTCGAACAGTTCACTTCAATTCTGAATGGAAAATGTATGTTTGTTTTCCTAAAAAACCCACTTCTTCACTTGTTTCTGCTATTGGTGGCGATAACAAGCGTTGCATTCATAATTGACCTCCGGTATTCACATGCCTTCAACGAGAACTTTACACAATCCTTAAATCGTAGTGGGTGTGCTTTTCACAAACAAAATCGCTATGGGGGTTCTCCGATCATTCATTCAAGCAATATGTCAGTCTAGCATAAATTGCGCTTATCCTCCATCGCCTCAATGGGCTAAGTCTAGGGTCAGGGTTAGGACCTCGTATCTCCTCAAGACCTTTGAGCAGTGGGCCCCTTGTAACTCACTGCCTAAATACCAATCTTGAGAAATTAGACTTCTCAAAACCAGAAAAGAGAAAGCTAACTCGAAGACTATAGATCCAATCAATCACCGGTACTGTAAAAATCTGTAAAACTTTCCAGAAGTTTATCATTGAGAGCATGGCTAGGTTCTTTTTCTATTGACAAATCTTGAAATAAAACTGATATACATACGTACGTACATACATACACACCCATACATACACAGATACATATATATGTACATATAATACTAATATGCATACGTACATACATACCATACATACATATACACGCATACGCACTCGCAAACATAGATTTAGAAAAATGGAAACCGTTAAAGCGCTTACACAAACGCTTCCTTCCACCAGGCGTGTGTTAATTTGTTTCATTTAAGATTTATTTTAATATAATTAATGTTTTTATAATTTAGGAAGATCTTTTTTCGAACAAAACTCACGTGCACGCACATACACATACATATGTATGTAAA
>NC_068981.1:168877480-168878197 GCF_001194135.2 Octopus bimaculoides
ATATATATATATATATATATATTATATTATATATATTATACATATGTATATATATGAGTGTGTGCATGTATGTGTGTGTTTGTGTGCGCGCACACACACACACACACAAAAGTATGTGTCGGTATAAATTTCTTGTTTATCGATAACATGAAAGGCTTATTTTTAAAAACATGGTGTATACTGACAGCTATTTAAATTTGTCAAACACCATACTCATGTTATTTTCTTCATTAAAACACATACATTAATGTTAAGTCTAGATTCTAAAAGGTCAAAGTAAATTTATGCAATTTGCTTTGGAAGAAAAACTGTGCATAACCTATTAGTAATACGGCTGATCATATAAATTGGTTACTAATGTAGTCTTCAAGTATTTCTAGTCATATGGTAGTAGGCTGTATATAAACACTTCTATATAAGTTTCCTAATGGAACACTGTTTTTACTGTTGTTATCTAATTATATCATTTATAGTTGTCTGCGCGAATATGTTGGTATATATTTTATAGATAGATAGATAGATAGATAGATAGATAGATAGATAGATACATACATACATACATACATGCTTGGCATGGATACATACATATATGCATACATTCACACAGACATATGCATATGTATTTTTATGTATAGATATATATATCCACCCTTAGGGGTCAGCCACATTTAAATGGCAAATATACTTCACTTTATCGTGCAGTTACTGTTAACACCT
>NC_068981.1:168878338-168881918 GCF_001194135.2 Octopus bimaculoides
TATATATATATATATATATATATATATATATATATATTATATGTGCAGCATATCGTATATATTACATATATTCATGTGTGCGTATGTATGTATGTAAATATATATATATGTATAGATATATATATACATATATATATATATATCTTATATATATATATATTAATATATATATATATATATATATATATATATATACATACATTCGCTCATATATACATGCTTACATACATGCTTCAATACATAACTTTTGATTAAGAAAGCTGTACTGTCTCAAGTGGAAAAACATCAGTATGGCTTGATTATAGGAAGATATTCGACTCTGTTCCCCACTCATAGCTGTTTGAAGTGTCTACATTTGGCGAAAGCGTTTGTTACCTAAATTGCTGTTCTTGAGAGGCTTATGAAGTGCTAGGTAAGGTTTATTACACTTAGAACTGAGAGTGGAACGATTATCTCTAATGTTATAATAAAGGGAATATTCCAAGGTGATAGTCATTCTGTAACTCTGTTCATTTTAGCATTAAAGCCATTATCATTCCTTCTACAAAAATCAAATGGCTACATGCTAGGGCTTGCAACTGCTAGAGATATTAATATAACCGATAATATCTTAGTGGATGAGCTCGAGATTCATGCTAAAAATGTTAACAATGTCAAACAATACAACTGGAATTAATAACATTTTTAGCTGTCATAGGAAAGGAATTTGGCCAAAAGAAATGTGTTCCGTTGATTGTTGAACAGGGAAAAATCAGTCCTCAGACCCAAAACCTGCACATTAATGATCTTCCTATCTCTCAAGTCCCTCACAAAGAATGCTACCAGTACCTACGCATTGATGAAAATATATGAACGTAGAGTGATCCGTAAGTATTATACCAAACTTAGAAACTATGGCAGTCAGAACTCTCTTCATACCACAAAAGAATATTTCACAATGCATTTGCAGTACCAGTGCTGATTCCAACATTTGGGATACTTGACTGGACTGTGGAGGAAATCAAATCCATAAACATTAAAATCCGAATATTACTGACATCAAATGGAAAACTCCTCAGAAATGATGATATCGATAAGCTCTACCTAAGAAGAGATGAAGGAGTTAGAGGCTTGGAATCTGTGCAAATAACCTTCGAATATCATATAGTCTCTCTCAGACAGTATTTGCTAAACAACGGCAGCAAACATAAATACATTAACGTATTGCTGAAAAGTGAAGAGAACAATATCCTACATGTCGACTGGGAGCTCCTCATGAAGCACTCTCTTTTGGATGATCTCCCACGCAACCCCAAAACAGCCATACTAACATACCTCAACATGACGCTCAGCCTCTCCTGAACTCGTGGTTGCTCTATCACAACACATTTCGAACGTTATGCATTTGTAATCCAAGAATAGGAGATTGCTACGAAATACCTAATAAACAAAAGAGAGAGTGACTTTCTATATTTAAGAGACGAGGAATTATGTACATTATTTACATTATTTACATTATTTACATTTGACGGATATTTGTCCTCATCTTGTTTGTTGTTAACACATCGTTTCGGCTGATATACCCTCCAGACTTCATCGAGATGAAACACTAAGAGTTTGTCCATGCCTCAGGCCTCTTCCTTCACATTGCGTCTCTGAAACAGTTTCGGATATCAATGTAAAATTACCAGAAAAAATTCATCATGAACAACACCATTCCAATCAAAAGAAAGACATGCACCTTAACATTTCAGCGTCTCTGACAGACTTTATTTGGTAGCAGCGACAAGGATTCAGCTACTACGACTAATTATCATTTTGTTTCAACAGCGTAGCTTTACAACCACATTTCGTCACCCGTTATGAGACTTTACAGGAAGCTTTCCCCAGCATTCGTATGATCAAACATCTCTCAACTAACTATGACTCTGTTCACAGTTTGTTCATTTGTTAGCAAATATGTCAAATTTTGCAGCAACATATTGCATATTCAGTTTTTCTTTTAAAATTATGTGGAACGAAATGTTACAGATACCTGTTTTCTCAGAATCTTCATGCATAGTCAAGCGCCACTTTTTACAGATAATGGCATACACCCCAGTAATGTGTCTGTCGTATTATAGAAAGTTGTCCTGATTTGGGCTAGTCATTAGCAGACATTTTCGGCGAGTCGAAACTCACATACTACTTATGACATTGCGTTCTGCCCAAACAATCTTCCTTATAATCTGTTGTGGTGTTAGTAAAGACACTAGTTTTTCTCCCTTTGCAGAAAAATTTCACACAAACCTGTTACTCTCCCAAGTTCTTAACTGATTTTGATATTTCTTTTGTACGAATTAACATTTTGACTTGTAAACAGTTCCACTAATGTTGTTTGGGTAAAAATGGTTTGGTATAAATCTGGTTTTGCCGCATACTTTTCATTTTAGCATGCATCAATTTCACTTTAGAATAGCTGACTAATGATTAAATTTTGTTACTATTTAGCATGGAATTGGGTTGCATTTATTGCTTATTAACCACTCCTATCATATCATATCCGACTATATCATCGGAAATCTAATGAAATTAAAAAGGTGGTGAATTAATAACCCTACAAAAAATTCACTTTCATGTAAAGAATACTTTACATAATTTAAAGTCGGTGTAAGTTCCTGTCTGAGAAAAAAAAAAAGAATTTCTACATACATATACTCACTCAGACTTGCAAATATACATAGGCACGCAAAATTGCAAACATGCACACACACACACTTTGCTTTTTGTCAACTTACATCGTCTTAAAGAGGAAAGGTTGCTCTCCGAAGATGAAATCTACTGCAAAAAAGGTTCAAGTCTGTCGGAACTATACACATCATTGTTTTGATTTTTAGTGTTTTCATTCTCACGATACATACACACAAATGCATTCACACACACACACACATTAACACACACACACACACACACACATACATATATATATAGATCAAATTGATAATAACAATGGGTACAAAAAGAACACACACCTAGTGGTAATCTATTAATTTGTATTCATTTGCCTATCTATAAATAAGTATCTGTCTATACCCATATATATATATATATATATATATATATATATATATATATGAGTGTGTGTGTGTGTGTTATACACATGTATGTATATACACGTATGCACGCGTGTGTGTGTTAATGTGTGTGTGTGTGTGTGTGAATGCATTTGTGTGTATGTATCGTGAGAATGAAAACACTAAAAATCAAAACAATGATGTGTATAGTTCCGACAGACTTGAACCTTTTTTGCAGTAGATTTCATCTTCGGAGAGCAACCTTTCCTCTTTAAGACGATGTAAGTTGACAAAAAGCAAAGTAGGAGACTTTGAGACATCGGTTTTCGGCATGATTATACCTCCTCAGTGAGAAGCATTACCTGCTGTAAATTTCGTCATCGGAGAATAGTCTCTCATTTTAGACAATTGAAGTTGGCAACAAATAATGTAGAGGATTCTGAGACACCGATTCTCGGTGTGATTGTGCCGCTTCTGAACTCACACACACATAAACACACACACATAAACACACACACATAAACACACACACACACACACACACACAC
>NC_068981.1:168881949-168882211 GCF_001194135.2 Octopus bimaculoides
CCCCACACACACGTACACACGTACACACATATGCGTGTTAGTAATAACGAGCAAGACAGAAATATTCAATACCAAGTTGTGATTGTAGATGGTTCTTCCATGACTTTGCATATATAACTACTGTTTTTTGTTCTGTATGTCACAACCACTATTTGACAAAACGATTAAACAGAGAAGTTTAATAAAAGTGATTTATGGATAGATATATGGTATATTATATCTATGTATATAAATGTATATATATGTATATATATATATATAT
>NC_068981.1:168886609-168892440 GCF_001194135.2 Octopus bimaculoides
CACACACACACACACACACATACACACATACACACACACACACACGCACACGCGCGCACGCACACGCGCGCACGCACACACACACACACACACACACACACACACATTCACATATCCATTTCTCGCAAGCAAGCCTGAATTATTAACATGCAACCACGGTCTAGCTAGTTGTTTTTGGAGCCATGTAATCTCAAGTTGACATTGACATCTCCTGGTATCTTCCTATCTTAAACTAACTGAAGACCTTGCTATATTTTTCAAGAGTCTACTGTATTTCTTTTATGGTCATTGCAGAGATCATCACAGGCTATTCTGATGACTTGTTACTATAAACTTACTACTTGTAGTGTATACAGGAAAAAGTAACCAACTAATCGCTCTCATACATTTTGGTTCAAAGACAGCATCTATAAAAGTGTAGTAAAAATAACATGAAATAAAATATAAATAGGTACAGTAATCATTTAATCTCTCTTACTCAATAATTTCACGTTTAACCTAACATCGTCTGAATTATAGAACCGTTATATCCTTGAATTTGATTTAATCACAGAAAAAACTAGATTTGTCGCCTTCAATGGTTAGTTGATTTCTATCAATAGATGAGATTTCATTGTCTTTGACGGCGAATGAACAAATAAAGCTAGAATGGAGACAGTCAGTTACAAGAATCAAAGGTAAATGAACGAAAAAAAAAAGCCATGAAAGGTAAAACAACAACAAAAATAGCCCCCAAAGGTTCTGAAGAACAATGTTTGCTTTTGTTTCTATAAAAATAGGTAGTTTGCTGCATTAATTCCACTAGGAGAACCGCTGCGCTCTTTCGACGACCGACTGGTGGGCGGTGATATTTTTAGCACAACGCACGCGCACCGCGCGCACACACACACACGTATGTATATATCATACTTAACTTCATTTTAAAGATATGTATATATATATATATATATATATATATACACACACACATATATATACATATATATATACACACACACACATATATATACATATATATATACATACATAGACGCACAAACACACACACGCATATATGAGTGTACGTACATGAATGTGTGTATGGATGTGTATATATGCATACGTTTTCTATTGCTCTCAATATTTGTGTGTGTGTTTGTGTGTGTGTGTGTGGTGTCCAAATCAAGGCAGAAAGCCTGTGTTTAAGGAGATGATGAAGTTGCTTTCACAAAGTAGAAAGTTCATGTAATGGCTAGCAAAAGCGGAAGAGATGCGACAAAGTTAATAAAGGTAGATAAAGGAAGTAGTCAAGGACATGATCGCAGTGAATGAGAGACGTCCACTATGTTGAAGGAAGGCCCAGTGATATATCATGTGGTATGAGTTACATAGAGAGAGAGGTGACTTTTCTGATAGGTAATTGAGAACTAGTAATGTTGTGTGAGTCTAGAATTGTGGTTACATAATACATACATACATACATACATACATACATACATACATACATACATACATGCATGTATGCATGTGAAAACATACACGCTCCCCATCTCCACGCACGAACCCTGAGTTCCATGATAAGTATACATTATGGAAATTGCATCCGTGTTTTAGAATAGAATCGTTTTTTTTTCATGAGGAATGAGGCTAATTTTTACTGGGAATGAAGTAAAATGCAACCAATTTATCCCCAGAATATAACGAAACTTATTTCATAGATTGCATGTATATAATTGTTTTGAAAGTTTCTTAACGTGAAAACGTGTGTTGAAACAGATATTGTTATACTTGATGATGGACATGTCTTGCCAATTAAACACACGCATTATTTATTTGATTTTCACTTTATTTTAATTTTTTTTTTGTTTATTTGTCTACCAAAATTCTTTCGTCTCAAATTCTGTGAATTTTGAGAGAGAAACAAACTAAACATGTGATACCAATAGTGAGTGGTGCACTTGGAAGTATCAGTACTCAACTGCCAACACGGCTGAAAAAATATCGGTGCAAGTGTGAAGGTAGAACACCTACAAAAATCAGCATTGCTTGGAACTGCAAGAATTCTTCGCAGGGTTCTTGAAGCATGACCAGCACATAAGTGTCACCTTAGTCTGCTGGCCATGGACAGCTGACGCTTTCCATCATGCCTAGCAAAATAAGCTTTGAGTTTTCATATAATAATAATAATAATAAAGCTAAAGTGAAGAACAAGTAAATGCTGCATATGTTTAACTGGCAAAAGGCGACCATCCCCAATTATAACAATAGTTCATAGATGTCATCCTTCAATATCTAAGAGAACGAAATTAGATACTGTTAGGTAGAATTTCGTCAGCTCATCTTTTCTACCGGCTGATTACCCATTTTAAATGGAAATATAATCTCTTATAGACACACAATGTCACATATTTTTAAAGGCGTGAAATTGTGTTTTAATTCTAAGTTAAGGTAATGAGAAGAGTAAATGAAATTATTTGGTAGTAAGTGGGAATTGAAACCAAATAATTGAATCAGCTTGATTGGAACTATTTCTTCTCGTATTAGGATTATTATAACTTTTTTTTTAATTAGGTACAAAACTCTAAAGTGGCAAGAGAGAAAAATGACACAATTTTTCGAAGAATATTAGGAATTCAGAGAAGTGGAATTGCCTGCTTGGAACCTGCACTCTTCTACTAGCAGGACGACCAACATCTCTTCCTTCATGTCTCACTCTTTCATTGTTGGGAGGGGTGGCCCGGTGAGCTTTTGAAGGATCTGAGAGGACAATCACTTCTTTGGCAAACCTTGGTAGAATGCAAGCGTTTTGTAGTTATTAGGCAGCCTTATTGTGTTGCCGGACCATTCCAATCTCGTCCGTCTCATTATCTCGGTCATGGTATCTATCATGCGCAAATCTTTCCTTATGGATATATATCTGAGCCAATTTAGTATCGCCATCTTCTGGTTTGTGCGTGCCATCATATATTTTTAGGGCCTATCTATCGGTCAGTGCCTCAAGTTAGGCAGTACAAGACATTTTATTTTCTCAACAACAATCTACACCACGGATAGATAGAAAAAAAAGACGATGTATAATGAAGTTCATTACATTTAAATATATTATGCCTGGAAAGAAAGAAATGATGGTCCATAAGACCTGAATTGAAGTTAAACAACAACCATCTCCACCAACAATAACAATAACCACCACCAACAACCACCACTTGCCTATGTAGGTCTATGACCTAATGTGTTGACCACTAGTACTGCAGTGTTCACTGTTTTGCTGAAATCTGTTGGCTATTTCTGTCACATTAACCTAATCGTTTCACATGCGTGTCTTCCTTACATTATCTCATTAGTGTATTTCTAGAACTAGATTGCTTTCCAAGTCTTTATTCAATTTCTACTTCCCAAAACTGAGTCTGGTACTTCTAGGCCAATTACATTTCATCTCAATCATAAATCTTCGAAACAATCCCTCCCAAATTAAATTTTAATCGTGTTAACCATAACCAGATATCCCTATTATCCAATATAGAACCACTGAGAAGGGTAAAAGAAGCCTTTTCTTCTCCGTATCAGCTGAAATAGCTCTTTTTGATTGTGCAATATCCAGATTTCCAAAACAACAATTTCGCAATCTCAAGAAATGCAGTGGTTTATTGAATCAACGATCTATCTAAAAATATGTTTTATAAACATAATTTACTAATTCCTCTAATGTATGATGTATTACATTCTTCATCGCTTGAACATTGCAAAGTTTGTAGCTTTACTCAATCTTGAAAAATTCTATAAGCTGATAACAAATAGGCGGGAGAATATATTATCGCAGCTACATATAGATACTAATGAAAATATCAACAATAACTAAACAGTCCTTTATACTGTTGCCAAGCATGTAATCTCCGTTTTTGTTTATGTAACTGTCTGACTCATTGCCTGTATATCTTTGTATCGGTTTTCGTTTGTCAGCTTTTTACTATCTAGTTGCTTCAACTGCAAAGTGATCTTACAGCAACCCCGAATGAGTTTTAATATGTAGAATTTATTGCTTTATTTACTTCTTATGCTGAATGGTATAATACGTGATTCTCAGTACACGTCCATCCATGTTTAAATTAATAGACTTATCGGAATCCATTTTCAGTCAGAAAATGGACTCACTTCAATGCCCGCGAATCTAATCGCGGTTATAGACTGATCAGTAATCGATTTATATTTTAATTATTCGAGCCATTTCTTTACGAAGAATAATATTCCAACTAAAAAAATAAAACAAGGAAAGAACGTGTATTTGAAACTGTAATATCTATCTCTCAGTATATCCAGTACCAATATGGTGAGATTCGTTAGAATAAAATGTTGGCAGCTAGCAATCCGAGACCGTGACGCAGATTTAGCTCTCGGCTGAAGCTGTGTCGTTTTCTTCACATCATAAATAATCTCAGGAAAGAGAAAAGTATAAAAGAATCTCATAAGAAGAAAACTCTTTCTTCGTAATCGATCTGCGTGTTAGAAATAGTAGCTAATTCACCCTGAAATGCCTTGCAACTGTCTTAAAAAACGGAAGGAGACATTCTATAATGCTGTCCTCGATATACTATGCCTGCAAAAAGAACTCAGAGTGTCCATGGCAGGGATGTCTTTGATCACAAAAAACATAACCTAGAGCTGAACACTAATAATAGGAATTTTGTAAGCTGTAAAAGGAAACCAATACATGATTGTTTTTCAAAGACTTTCTGTGTGTTTAACAGTAAGAAGAGTTTAAGAATGCAACATTTCTTAGGGAAAATATATTTCTGATATGGATGCCCAGTAAATAAGTTCGTTTCGTTAGTATGTGATTTCGGTTCGGTCCCAATGCATAGCATCTTGGGCAAGTGTTTTCCGCCGTAGTCCCAAGTTGATCAATGTCTTGCAAGTGGAATTTAGACATTGAAACTGTGGCGGAAACCAGTCATATACTTGTATGTATGTATGTATGTATGTATGTATGTATGTATGTATGTATGTATATACATATGTATGTATGTATGTATGTATGTATGTATGTATGTACGTATGTATATACATATGTATGTATGTATGTATGTATGTATGCATGTGTGCATGTATTTCATTTCATTTTATCATTTTATCTAGTTTCAGCTCATGAGCTGTGGCCATGCTGGGGCACCGCCATTTATGTCTTTATTCAGTTTTATTTCCAGATTTCTTGCCAGTACAGAAAGAGCCGGTTTCTAATCTAGATCCAAGGCTCCTTCATTGGAATTTCAACATCAACAAAATATTTTTGTATATATGTATGTATATGTGCAGATTTGTATGTTTCGTTTTATGTATCTATTCTCATGCATATACTTGTATATCTATGTTTCGTTTTATGTATGTATGTATATTCGTGCATATACTTGCAATCTAGATATGCTTATATACACTTCTGGAAAGTTTTAGAGTTTTTTACAGTTCCAGTGATGGCTTGGATCTGTAGTCTTCAAATCAGCTTTCTCCCTTCTGGTGTTGAGAAGCCTAATTTCTCAATATTGGTATTTAAGCAGTGTGTTACATATTCCAGGGCCCCAATAGTTACAGGTATAAACCTGAACTTGTAATCTGGATAGAGTAGCTGTTGATTCCTCAGTAGTTCAGCGTAGGCATTTTCTTTTTCACTGCATGTATGTATGTATGTATGTATGTATGTATGTATGTATGTATGTGTGTGTGTGTGTGTGTGTGTATGTATGTATGTATGTATGTATGTGTGTGTGTGTGTATGTATGTATGTATGTATGTATGTGTGTGTGTATGTATGTATGTATGTATGTATGTATGTATGTGTGTGTGTATGTATGTATGTATGC
>NC_068981.1:168893057-168894845 GCF_001194135.2 Octopus bimaculoides
ATATATATATATATACAACGGGCCTATTTTAGTTTCTGTCTACTAAATCCACTCACAAAACTTTGGTCGGCCGGAGGCTATAGTAGAAGACACTTACCCAAGTTACCACGCAGTGGGACTGAACCCGTAATCATATGGATGAAATACTTCTTTTCCATCCGCCAAGATGGATGAAACATTGCTTTTCCATCCACCTGCGCGGAAATTCTAGTTGAAACACGGGAATTTTGATTGGGACATGAACTGGGGAACAATTATTCAAAATATCTTAAGTTTCCATATCAAGGAATTTTGCTTGATTTGGTGGTCGCACGCATACTACCTGTCTGTCTGTGTATGTGTCTGTGTCTGTGTCTGTCTGTGTATGTGTCTGTGTCTGTGTCTGTCTGTCTATGTGTCTGTGTCTGTCTGTCTGTATATATACAACTAAAAGCAGTTCAGAAAATCTTGTAATTGCTAACTAAGCTGAAATAAGAAAGTAAGACAATTTAAATTATCCAATGATATATAAAAAAAAAAAATACCTTTGATCTTCTGGGGTCGTTTCGGAGTTGTACTTGTTCGTATCAGTGACCAGGTTGCAGGCATGGCGACGAAAATTTTGACACCAAGTAATCAATAATTAAGTGAAGTTAAAAGCTTTGCTTTTGTGTGTTTTATTAAATGACTTTTACGAGTTTTCTGTTGCAATTACTCCATGTTTTGCAGAATTTTAGAATTATTTCTTACTGATTTCTTAATTTTGAATGCGATGATTGTTATTTAAAAAAAAAAAAAAAAAATTTTTTTTTTTTAACAATTGGTGAACATTTCATGCAAATTGATGTCCGCAAGGGAAGGAATAAACGCAGAACACTGAAAAAATATTGACTTATATGAAGAAAGTAGAATTTATTTCACACATTGGTCTTCAGTCTTCAATAACAAAGATTTCTTAGCATTCATTGTAAAGCATTGGCACTGGACTATAAGATATTTGTATATTTAGGAGCCTAGAGGCGAAAATCATTGGAGATATTGATTTTGTTTTGGGTAGGTGCAGAGAACTACGAAATGTACTCCTTATATGGCATTAGATTCTAATTCATTCGATCATTTTACCATTCATCAACTCGAGCTTGTATTCACCTTTTCGATGATTCATTCGTCATACAGTCTCTCAATTTCTTTTTATATTTTTATTAATTTTTAATGTACTTTCTTATATATTTTCTCATAAAATGTTCACACCGTATATATACTTGGGTTTTGCATAGAGATACATACATTTGCATAAGTTTCTTAGCATTTTGGACGAACATTTTGGTACACATATTTGTAGTGTTCCCCATGAGTGTGAACTACTACTACTACTACTACTACTACTACTACTACTACTACTACTACTACTACTACTACTACTACTACCAGTTTAATAATTATTATCCTTTTATTCGACACAAGAGCAAATACAAACAATTTTGTATATATATATACATATATATATATATATATAACAATATATTATAAATTAACTACCAACAAAAATAATTGGTAAGCTAACTTAAAAAATCATCACCTAAATAGCAGAAAAAAACGACAGTGAAGATATGCAGACTCTTCAAGAATCGATCCTTTTGGTAATATTAATAATAATAAAGGAGTTACGATACAAAAACGTATAAATTCAAAAGAACATATTTATCTTCTTCAATATATATTTCAGTATAAAGAATTCATTAAGATGCTTAAATCAAAATTTCTTTACACATCATTCAGGAACAGATATAACATCAGAAAAAATACACT
>NC_068981.1:168897664-168906677 GCF_001194135.2 Octopus bimaculoides
ATATATATATATATATATATATATATATATATAAATATATACATATATATGCATACAACACACATGCATACATACACATATATACTATTATATGTACACATTATGAGGATGTTACAAGAACCTGTAACATCTCTCTCCATTATCGATGGTACCTTTAGGTCAAATGCTTTAGGATATTTTCCATATTCCTCCATGGAGAAGTCATTCGGAAAAAAATATTCAGCACGTCCTCATCGATATCAAAATATCTCCAAGAATATTACCATTCACATGATCATTCACTGAATGTAACCGTAACCTTTTCAGCCACTGTACTGATAGACTGGTAAAAGGCTGTGAACATCGGAAATACTCTAGATGCAAAACGTCAATCCTTGGTCAACATTTGATTAAAATTACAGCTCCGTTAAAGAGACGAGCTGGAGTGCAAGACGCGTCAGCCAAAAGATGAACGCAACAGCTCACTTTCCAGGAACTGATGATGTTGCAGCATCTGTACAATGATAAGCATCAAAAGCCAAATAAACATCTTGGCAATATTGGAAACTATTTAGTATTCTGAAAGTTTTTACTCTCAGATCTTAAACTGTTGTTGCAACCACCCTCTGTTAGGTTAACTTTTCTATCACTCATACTATACGCTTCGTATAATATAGTGACAATCTACACCCTCTGTGTCACTGATTTTTACTAATCACAGAAAGTTGAGAGGCAAGCAAGATTCCGATAGGTTTTTCGAAACTGGAACAATGCAGAACAAAGCAAAATAATCTGATGCAATGCAATCTACTTTCTACAGTCTCAATCATTTTTTATCTTCAATAAAAATATTGCATATTTAAAGAAGAAAAGATTGAAAATGTGCTTGCTCTAATAGTTTTCTTGGGGAAAGAATGTGCAGCGTGAGAGCTCATGCCCCAGTGATTGAACAAGGACTAAAATGGATTAGAAAATATGAGAACATTGTTTCAGTATATGCATGTATGTGTATATATATATATGAGAGTGTAGGCAGAAGTTGGCTACTCAATTTGTTTTGCAGATATTTACCCGATTATCTCTGCTTGGACATTAGTTTGCAACAATCTGATCAGTGTACGAGGACTTATGAATGTTATGAGAAGTGCCTCTCCCCTTTTGATTAATTTATATAAACAAGAAAAAACTAGAAATTATTGGAAGTAGTTAGGTCATTGAGCTTCACAAAATATAACTGCAATGCAAAAATACTTTATATTTGTAAGGGTAGATTATTGAAACAAGAGCTTTTATTGAAAGCAATATGGCACATATAAATTGAGAAGTTGGTGCCATATACAATTCACTATATTTGTACCGTTGATTAACAAACCTCATGGAACAGATCATGAACCGTAAAATATACTCCTGATGGCAGAATATTTATTTTAAAACGTTTAGTATTAATTTCTTCCATTGTTACAAGGACACCAGTTTCTAAGAAATGATATAGTCTATTGAATTGATGTTAACAGATTCTTGGCACTAATTATGTCTATTCCAGGAAAGCGAATATGAACTTCGAACGAGTCTGAAAAAAAGAACCATAAAAACTGGGAGACATTCCGTTTGACACTTCATGGTCTTTACATTTTGCCAGTCTTTCACTTTGTCCTCTTAAATTTTTAAAGGAAGCGGAGTTGCGAAAACTGCAAGAAATCAATAATATGTCTCAGTACTTAACTTTATTGCTGTATGTTCAATGCCTGTATGTTATAAAATCATCAAAAACAAGTACCAAACATATCCAGAGTCTGATGCATTCAACTACATACTCCAATACAAAATTTATGCCATGTTCCAATGGCAGATTGATTGTTAAATAATTAAAACAGTTCAGTGGTTTCAAATCTGTTTTATTTAAAAGCTATACAAATGATACATTTATTTGGAAAAAGATTAACAAAAAAACACAAAACAATCCTTTTTTAATGAAGATAACATTCAGCTTCATTTCAACGATGTTGCAATCCAGTGGCTACACTATAGAGGGGAAATAAGTTCCTGGCGAACCGTGATAACCACATGGTTTTGATTCCCATATGTAGCATTTCCCTTCACTTACTTTAATTGTAATCCAGAAGAAGGGCATGAAACGACTCAAGATTTCTAATCCTCTTTAAATCTGAACTCTCACGTAGGCCTCTGTCCATCACCAACGGCTATAGATTGCTGTTCTTGAGGGATTTTCAAGGTACAGAACCCTTGGGTACTCTGTGTGTGTGTGTGTGTGTGTGTGTTTGAATTCTAGAGTGTCTAAAAATCAGAGTTCCTATCTCGATATCATTAATGTCGACCAAGGGTCGATCTAACGAATAAACAAAGTTATAATCCGTTAATCATTCCAATTCTATCAATAAATATACATCTCTGGCGTTTTTCATTTACCTTCAACTGTAATAATTTGACAAGAAACATACCAAGACAATTATCAGAGGGAAATATATCAAACTCTTTTGACTTGGAAATATTTCAAAGTTCGAATGCATTACTGATATAAACGAGTAGGAATCAAGACCAGGCAAGGGCACAATTAGCCGAAAACTTAACCCAGCAATACGGTGTCTGTGATCCAAACAACAGCAAAATAACATATTGTTTGCAGTGATGGTTGTTAAGGGGGTAATGAAGATATTTAATTACTATAAGATGAAATAGTGCTCGGTGTACAATTAGATGGTGTTCCCTAACAAAAAATCTTCCAAGTTATATAGTGTAATGCTTTATTGAAACTGAGCAACGCGACCGTTGAGAAACCCGTTTCAGATATAAGCAGGCCTCTATAACAAGCAATTTTAGAGAATTAAGGCTTCCATAAGTTTGTAGAATGTATGAAGCATCCCCACCACTTACCTTGAGATATTTTCAATATCCCTCAAATATCAAGGGACAAGTTAGTCATCAGCCAACTAATCAATGAAATAAATGTTTAGTACGACATACTGGTTGGCATCAAATCATCAAATTAATAGATGATCTCGTCATTTCTTTATTACCATATGGAGGTTGGTGACGATTAAAAGTAGTATTGATTCTACGATAACATATGGGAAAGCTAAAAGGAAAGGGAGAAAAGAAAGAGTGAGAGAAAGAGTTAAGAAGCCATAGAACTCACTCTTTTTATTAATTTATTTGAGAAATGACTGAATATATATATATAAAAAAAAGCTTCTCATTTGGAATGCGGCTGTTTATTTGGATACATATTATATTTTATTTTGATTTTATCATTTATTGGCTATATATATAATCGTGAAAAAGTGTATATTTGTAGTTTTATGCCTTTAGCTTATAATTATTATTTTTTTCTTGCAAGTCATTTTAGATCGCTTTATATTTGCTAAAAAATTAATTCAACACATTTTAATGTAAAAAAGTACCAAAATAAGGAAATCACCTTTTCCAATTTTTAAAAAATCTTCGCTATTCTACACTATATAGAATTCAAATAGGAAAAATGAAGAAAAGGAAAGGAAACTTATTTTTATCCCTAATAAGTAAATTTCTGGATCTCTTCATTACCAAGATTGTTCGAGGAAACGGTCAAATTTGGAAAGAAAAAGAATTCTCTTATATGTATTTACAAAGTTGAAAAGAACACTTCAGCTTCGGGTATGATGCTATGTACAGAATGGCTGGTTGGCTTTCTATTCAGTTACTTCGGTGACAGTTTGTCTCTTTTTATATAATCCATTCTGTATAATATTTTCCGTTTACTCTTTGATTGTCATGTAGCAAAGCCAACGGATTTCAGGTACACAGTCTCACCGGCAAAAAAAAGAAAGAAAAAGAAAACAAAATAGCAAACAAAAACAAGAATATAAAGAATATCAAAAGCAAAACGGCATTTCTTTAGTTTTCTATTTGTAACTTTCTATTTCTAACAGAGGATAATATTTTGAAAGTTTTAAAATCCTTTCATCTCGCAGAAATCAATTATTTTACTGACAGTAAAGTATGATAAAAATAGCTGTATTTTCTAATATCAGTTACGTTAATAAACTGCACTAGATCTTCCTAGGCAGGACAGTTAACTCACAAAATACATGATAACCAGATAACCAAATGCAAGTTCACCAGAGTAAATACAAAAATGGTTTTGATTCCAAGTTTCACAGTTTCTCATCTTGCCGATTCACCATTGGTTCATAGGAATGGGTTACTATAAGATCTGTTGCGTATAAGTGACTATTATAAGGTGATGCAATTAGTAAAAAATAATATCCCAATAGAGTAGGAAATGGAATGAAATGTGTCTATCACCGTGTATTACTACCAGTTTCTGCTAATAAAAGCAATTCATCATTCCATTTAAAGAGTGTCTTTTTTTATTTAGTTTTGAGTCATTATCTTTCATCAACACCTTTTTGTTTGTTGTTTTTTTAAATATCTTTTAACATATAAAAAACATGCAAGAGAAAAAAATTTTATTAGTCTGAAAATGTTGATTCAATTTTTTAAATAATAATATCATAAATATATTTATTGTTAGTGATGTGTTTTTATCAAGTCTTTTATGTCTTCTCTCTCGTCAGTGTTTAGTGACAGCTATTAGAAGGTTAAATTGATGTTAAATTATAGCCAATTGACACTGAAAACATTGTTTCCACCAGATCGTATAGTTTTTTTTGCTCTGTCAAGCGGAACTTTTGTTCAGACAATGAATCATTTTGGAAAGCTATTTGAGTTACTGATTAGTGATCGGTTGGCACTCAAATTCGGCAATAATCTTCCAAAAAAGATTGGCTCTTGTGTATAATTTGTTTCAAAGGGAAGCATGTGAGTTATAACTCTACGGAGACTCATTTTACAGCAATTTCTTTTTATCATGCAATTAACACAAATGTTGTGGTATTCCAAGTCAAGCCCTTTTCAGATGTGACCAGATATAAAACACTTTAGTTTAAAACTCTTTTTTTTTTGCCACTCTTCACTGTGTTTCGTAGTTCGACACGGGCTATTGAACTACTCCGTAAAAAACAAAATAAAAACAAATAATGAATAGAAAAGTAATTAGGAAAAGTTTCCAAGCCGTATACTGTAATTGGGAGAGTTCGAACAAGCTTGGTTTGACGGAAGTTAGTTCAATTTTATCACATTTTAATAAGAAATTTCATTTCAAATGTTTCCCTTTGTTAAGCCGCTGTTATTCATCGAAATCTGAGGTGACACATACACACACATGCGCGCGTGTGTGTGCGTGCGTTTGTGTGTGTGTATATGTGTGTGTGTATATGTGTGTGTGTATATGTGTGTGTGTATATGTGTGTGTGTATATGTGTGTGTGTATATGTGTGTTTGTGTGCTGTTGATTACAATGTATAGTTTCCAATTCAAAGTCTTGAATTAGAAATTACAAGGATGAACGGAAATGTGTTTATTTTTAGATTTTTATCAGCATTTTTTTCATACTTTAAAAAGAAATTAGGAGAGGAATTAATAACATAAAAAGCGGAAAGGAACATAAAGTCTAACATACGGAGAAAAGCAAATGGTTTTAACATAAAATATTCACAAGGAACGTAAGTGCAAATTTTTGTCTTTGGAAGATTTTCTACGCTTTTTTTTAACGTTTTTAGAGGGTGGATGGTTGGGGAAAAGAATTTGAATAACAATAAACTCCAGGTCAAGCAAAAAGTAAATAAAGGCACATTGTGATAGTTGTGAGAAGATTAAAGCTCAGTGTATTATTGTCTCTTTTGGACAGAATCGTACTCATGAAATAAACTTAACCCACGAATCCAGCAGTATTTATTCTTAAATATCCCATTCAGCAAATGGTTGCAAACACATTCGAACTATGAACAGGAATAGAATGAATTGTTCTGCTACTACTGGGTATTTTTTGTTTTTGTTTTGAGAGAGGATGTTTATTAAAAAGAGAGAGCAGAAAGTTAGTGTTGTAAATTACTTCTTCGTGTTGTTAGTCGTTTTTTTTAAATATATTTTTTCCCTTTTTCATTTTCTTTTCTTTTTCTTTTATTACACGGCTTGGTAATTAAAGGTGAAGTGAGATTGGTCTATGTAGTGTTGTAAGAAATAAGAAAACAATTGTTTTGATATAGTTTAAAAATCTAAGATTCTAATATCGATAGGGAGAGAGGTGTGATGTATATGTATTTTTTATTGTAAGTCAATACGCGTGCAACAGCCAGTACTATCCCCGAAAAGGGAAATAAACGATAAAGTTGTTACAATATATACCTTGATGTATAACAACAATGATATCAATAACAATAACAATTATGATGATATTAATAACAATAATGATGGCAGTAGTAGCAACTATAACAGGAATATCAGCAGTAGCATTTGTAATAGATATAATAATAATTATAATCATAATAATAATAATGTCTTTTTCTAATATAGATACAAGACCAGCAATTTTTGCGGAAGATGAAGTTAGTCAATTACATCAACCCGGTGTTTGCTGGTATTTTATTTTATCGACCCTCGAGAGATGAAAAGCGAAAGATTTGAACTCAGAACGTAAAGAGCTGTTACTATATGCCATAAGGCATGCTGTCCAATGCTGTAAAGATCCTGCTAATCCATCGCTCTAAATAATAATAATAATAATAATAATAATAATAATAATAATAATAATAATAATAATAATAATAATAATAATAATAATAATAATAATATTAATAATAATAATAATAATAATAATAATAATTTCTGATCATAAGAAATATTGAATTTTAGTGGACAGAAACTTTACCAAGGTCATTAATAATGAAAATGAAAGAAGTAGTTCTAGAGGAAACTAATATCCATTTACGGAATTTCCTCACTGAGAGCTACAGTATCCAGTTCAATAATAATAATAATAATAATAATAATAATAATAATAATAATAATAACAATAATAATAATAATAATAATGATAATTTCTTTTTATGGTGAAAGAGATAGTTGAAGAAACTGACTCCTAGTCTATCACGGGTACTTGTGGAATTCAAAGAGCTCTAATTTTTCTGTTAATGCACCAACTTGTTACAGGTCTTATGTTGTCTAATGGAAATATGATCTACTAGCACATCAGTCATCATTTTTCAGTTTTTAGTGATATGAAATGTTTACATAAATCTTCTGGCTAACTATAAGTTATTGGCGTAGGAGCAGGAATTATTTGAACATTGTGGAGTCTAGAGGTGAAAACCATTCAAAACATCCAAATCAGCCATAATCGATTAAATTTATAATGAAATGTTTAAAAAATGTGGAAATCCCGTCTTTGCACATATCCAATATGTCCACCACTTTTTAATATAATAGTGTATGAAAGAAAGAGAAGATTTGGTATATCTAGAAAGTTGAGGGACAGCATATGCCCCTTCAGAGAGGTGGAGTTAAATACAAAATTCATGTCATTAAGTCATTTTCATCACTCAGTAAAACAAGCACCTTTGGTTCACTCAGAAAACTAATTTTGTACAATATTTAATACGACACTCTACAATTCCTGCTACATCACCGCCTTTCTCCAACATGAAAACAAAAAATACAAGCACGAAAAAACAACAAAAGCTGAAACAAATGGGAAGATATTTCCATTGTGGTAAACGGGGTGTTATATCTTTTATGCTTCAGGCTATGGAGACGTTTTCAACTCTTCTATCTTTTAGATTCAGACATATTGTGATAGCAAGGTGGTTTTGATTTTATCTCTGGATTTGAAAGTGTATATATGCTAGTTAAATCTGTTTTTAAATATATGTTGTGTGAGTGCAGTATATTTTCTTCTTGACAACATCATTTAATTTTATAGTAGCTTGGCACGTCACTGCCTAATGACGCTGTGACTCATGTAGTTGGTAGTTCTAAGATGATCTGTAATTTTAAGTTGGTATTGGGATGGCAAATAGAAGGTTGAGGATTAGCTGTGTTACAAAATCTACAGGGCAATGTTATTTAGCTGCCATAGCTGGTTTTGATATTGTTTCCATTGAAATGTGTATGGAATTTATGTGTATGGAATTTATGTGTATGGAAAATGCTTACGACAAGAAGGTTCTGTCTTTGTAGTTTACGTTCTTATCAAGTGCTGAATTGAACTATTTAATATTCTCTTTCTGAACTTGCTATCTTACAAGGGGGCATCCTATGTTATATACGAAATGTTTAAATACTCACAGTAAATATCAAGAATCTATCTTGGATTTCCAACAATGACAACACAGTGCATCGAAGCACACTATTTGACTATCACTGATTAAAAGAGGAAAAGCCAGTAATAATTCTATCCACTGCATTTACTTTCAAAAAAAAAAAAGAAAAAAAAAGAAAAATGAAAAAAAAAAGGCTGAATGAACAGCTCGCACGGGAAACTCTGAGTAGCTATGATGTGAATTATCGACTTATAAAAATAATTAAACTATACTACATGTATTTGGCACACGTTCTTTCTTTAATATTTGCAAAAACACACGTATGCACATGCAGTCGCATGTATACATATGTGTGAGCGATTGTGTGTGACCGTATATGTATGTAAACCTGTATGTGAACATGTATGTATGTTTGAACGCATGTATGTATGCGTGTATATGTATATAGTTGAAATTTACAGAAAAACAAAGGAAAGACGAAGACAGGTGTATATAAACAACAAGTAAGTCACTGTAGGAGTGGCGAATACAGAGGCTCGATAGTCGAGTCGAAGAAATTGAGTGAGTATAATACTTGGCGTTACTAGACTGAGTGACAGTTTACAGTGAAGCGTGGAATACAGCGGTGCATGTATGTAACGCAAGTTGTTTTGAGTGACGTTAGTATGAGGCTTGGTAGGTTTAAATGCGGAAATACCTAATTCAAATTACATAAATTTTGCAAAAGATTTTGCTTGAAGTATGTGAAAATTGAACGATTCGTTCTTCAAAAAGCTCCACATCTTTCTGCTTTGAGAAAATATGTAAATAATTTGCTAATATTAGTGTTTAACCTGTCATCGTCCCTAAGATGTAGTACATATATGAAACAAATATAT
>NC_068981.1:168912651-168914283 GCF_001194135.2 Octopus bimaculoides
ACACACACACACACACACACACACACACACACACACACACATATATATATATATATATATGTATATATACATATTTGCATTTTTACATGCATTATACACGCACACACACATGTAATTGAAAGCTACACCTAAAGGCGCGGTGTACTAGCAAATGCGGCGATTGTGGTAGAACTGTTTCAGACTCAACTTTCATTTCCGACGTGGCAAGACAATCTTCAGAACTCCAGGTGGGTCAGAATACCGCGTTAACATACTTTATGTAGAAAAGAAACAAGAAACGTAGACGGTATCCATGCTTTGTGCATTAATACCGACAATATTTCTTGTGTTCCTTGCATACATAATTTCCGTTGAATACATTTGATGTATCATAGAAATACTAATCATATATTAAATATTTACCACATAGCAGTTTACATAACTACGCGTTTGTTAGTCATATTGGCAGATATATATATAAGCTTGATCATCTAGTATATTATACGCCTCTGTTGAGTAGGCTCGAATCTGCTGACTAGTTTTAAATCTGTTATATAACCTTACATCTGTTGACTAGTTTTAAATCTGTTAACTAGCCTTTTATCTGTTGACTAGCTATGCTAAAAAATAGGAAAGCCTACCAAAACTGTTTTCCTTAGCTCTACAAAGGGCCAGACTTTCTGAAAAGAACTCTCAATAGTCTGCTTTCATCGATTCGAGTGAATCTGTAGTCTCTTGCCATGCAATTTGAACTAGATTATACCGTGTAATACTATTTTTCTCCTTGGATAGCAGCTGTTATCTGTGTTTGTATCCCACGTCCACTTGACAACTGATTTTGGTGTGCTTAAATCCACGTAACTTAGTGGTTCGACAAAAGATTCCTATAGAATAAGTACCAGGCTACACAAAAATAAGTTCCGAGGTCGATTCATTCAACTAGAATTCTTCAGTGCGGTATCCCAGCATGGCCGCAGTATAGTTACTGAAACAGGTAAAAGTTAGCAGATGTACGTTGTAGCCTCTGGAATATACAATTTTAGCTGAATTGGAAAGGTGGGATAATGCGAACAGATCCAGGTTATGCTTGAAAGTAACAAGAGATCAATTTCAAATTACGTACAGGTAACTTGAAATTTAAGTAGCTTAAAGTCATTATACCGGGCGTTTTCCCTTAAACTCTGGCAATCCAAGCAGTGAAAACTATATTCCTTGTTTTTCGCATATTCCCCAAACTGACACATCTAGACTAATGAGATTCCTCGAAAATTGGGGGTCGTAAAAATTCGTCAAAGATAACTTACAGTGTGATAAGGATGACGCATCGGGAGCTCTGTAGGATGATCTATTGGGAGCTCTGTAGGATGATCCATTGGGAGCTCTGTAGGATGATCCATTGGGAACTCTGTAGGATGATCCATTGGGAGCTCTGTAGGATGATCCATTGGGAGCTCATACCACAAAGGTGTGATATGAGAAAATCTCAGAAGGAATCATTGAGAGTGAGAATTGCGAAATCCTGTGGAATACAATGATCCAGTGCGATCACCTGACCAGACATCGGAAACCGGATGTTTGTTGTGGTGAATAAAAAAAGAAAGAACATGCATGATAATAGACATAGCATGCTCCGGTGACAACAGGATCATTGTG
>NC_068981.1:168916006-168923650 GCF_001194135.2 Octopus bimaculoides
ATTATTATTATTATTATTATTATTATTATTATTATTATTATTATTATTATTATTATTATTATTATTGTAGACATCGCACAGTATACACTATCGTGAGGTTGTTGATTGAAGACATTGCGTCTACTGGGGGTTTGTACTGTTTGTCAAGTCACAAGCAGGACCTTAGACAGACAGTACTTTACGCAATATGCGTGCAGTTCAAAGTAATGCCGACTTTTGCAATACACCTAGATTGTAGAGTATTTCTAATGTTTTCAGATGTTTTTTCAGATTGGGTGATATTGAACCCAATGCTCCGATGACAATAGGGATAACCTTTATGTTTGACTCTCGTAGCTGCCACATCTTAGCGATCTTAATTCTCAGGTTTCCATATTTATCAACCTTTTCTCTTTTTTTCATGATATATTGATCTCCTGACACTGTCACGTCAATTAGTAGGCTCTCTTGTTTGTCCATCCTAAAGGTTACTATATCCAACCTCCGGTGCCCTAATACCTTGTCTGTCTGGAAGCCAAAGTTCCGGAGGATTTTTGCCTTCCCTATTTCGTTTATTATCTTTTCCTGTGTTTGTTGGTACCAAACACCTGTAACCTCATATCCATACTTACGGCATAGTAGCCAGTGGAGGTTCTGGGCTACTTTGTCGTGTTTACGCTTGTACTCTTTCTGCGCAAGACTTTCACAAGCACTAACAATGTGAGTCATGCTTTCGACCTCTGTTATTATTATTATTATTATTATTATTATCATTATTATTATTATCATTATTATTATTATTATTATGTTAGCACGCCGGGCGACATGCTTAGCGGTATTTCGTCTGCCGCTACGTTCTGAATTATAATTCCGCCGAGGTCGACTTTGTCTTTCATCCTTTCGGGGTCAATAAATTAAGTACCAGTGAAACACTGGGGGTCGATTAAATCGACCTAGCCCCTCCCCTAAAATTGCTCCCCTAGTGTCAAAATTTGAAACCATTATTATTTTTATTATCATTCAAATTCCGTCGAGGTTGACTTTACTTTTCATCGTTTTAGATTCGATGAAATAAGTACCAGTTACATACTGGTTTGATATGATCGACTACCCCAACCCCCAAATTTCAGGTCTTGTGCCTATAGTTATTATTTTTTATGCGCCCTTTTAAAGCCTAGCCAAGCTCATGGACTCGGTTTCCCGGTTTCTATGGCGTATGTGTTCCCCTCAGCTGGACGGAACGCCAGTCCATCGCAGCGTTGCTCAAGAAACAGGAAGAAAGAGTGAGAGAAAGTTGGGGCGAAAGAATACAATAGGCTCGCCACCACCCCCTGCCGAAGCCTCGTGGTGCTTTAGGAGTTTTCGCTCAATAAACACACACAACGCCCGGTCTGGGAATCGAAACCACGATCCTCCGACCGCGACTCCTCTGCCCTAACCACTGGGCCATTGCTACTTCACTGTGCCTTTAGTAGAAAGGATAATAATAATAATAATAATAATAATAATAATAATAATAATAATAATAATAATAATAATAATAATAATAATAATGATAATAATAATAATAATAATAATAATAATAATAATAATAATAATAATTATTATTATTATTAAGCTGGTAGAATCGTTAGCACGCCGAACACAATGCTTAACGTCCGTCTTTAAGTTCTAACGTCAAATTCTTCTCGGGATCGATAAAATAAGTAACAACTGAGTGCTCCGCTCAATGTAATCGATTTAATCTGCCACCAAAAATGTCTGGCTTTGTACCAAAATTCGAAACGAGTTTATTGAAAGGTGGGTGAAAGTTGCGAAAATGGCAAGAGTGGATGGTACCTTTCTAAGTGTAGACCCGTGAGTCGGAGAAAGAGACTTGGAAGGGCACTTGCCGTTGGTGTTCAAGGAGATTTTGGACAGTAGGGTTTCTTGATTATCCCTAAACGTCATCCTGTTTCAGGAGGACTGTATTTCTATCACCATACCCCACCTCTTTTAAACCTTTTTATATTATGTATGTTTATCTTCCTTTTCATTGTATACCGTGTATACTTACTCCATTTTTTGTTATTCATTTTATCATTTCATTATATGTAAATCCCAATACTTAATGTCTGTCTTTGTATTGTCCCCCACATCATTCGCCCTGGTGGCAAACAAATGAAATTTTTATTATTATTATTATTGAGTGAGAGAGCAGTACATCCCATCAAAGTGACACTGCGGTACAAATATACGAAGCCCAATATACCGACCATGCCTACCCGTCTAAGAGTACACCAAGCACATGCATCACAACCAAGCGTGCGTGACATGGTGATCTTATATCAAAGTTAACAGCGCATGACCTTGCAGGTGGGGCCCAGTTAGAATTTTCAAAAGGTCCCTGAATAAGGATTGTTTAAGGATGTTGAACAAAACACCCTTGTTTCCCGAGGCGAACTATTCAAACCTCAAAGAATTCCTCTCAACACATGGCTATGATACTCTCCCAGTATTTCTGCTCCTGATCAGAGATGCATATATTATTATTATTATTATTATTATTATTATTATTATTATTATTATTTTAATTATCATTATTATTATTATCATTATTTTTATTATTGTTGTTGTTGTTTTTGTTGCTATTATTATTATTATTATTATTATTATTATTATTATTATTATTATTAAGATGGCGAGCTGGCAGAACCGTTAGCACGCTGGGCAAAATGCCTAGCGGTATTTTGCACGTCACTACATTCTGAGTTCAAATTCCGCCGAGGTAAATTCCGACTTTGCCTTTCATCCTTTCGGGGCCGATAAATTAAGTACCAGCGAAACACTGAGGCCAATGTGATCGATTTATCACCTCCTCCAAAATGGCTGGCCTTGTTGCAAAATTTGAAACCATTATTATTATTATTATTATTATTATTATTATTATTATTATTATTATTATTATGTGATGAAAACTCACAACTCATTTGCTGGGTATGGTGATAAGTGCAGCTGTCCACAGCCAGCAGAGTAAAGTGACACTTGTTTACCAGTCTTGCTTCAAGAACTCTGCGAAGAATTCTTGCAGTTCCAAGCAATACTGATTTTTTTAGGTGTTCTACCTTCACAGTTGCACCAATCTTTTTTCAGTCTTACTGGTAGTTGACTGCTGATATTTCCAAGTGCATCAAGTGCCTATTGGTATCATGTCTACTCTCCTCATTGACCACAAACTGCTTATTTCCCATTTCAAATCGTAATGGTTGTTTATTTTTTTATTTTTCTTTCACAATGATCCTGTTGTCACCGGAGCATGCTATGTCTATTATCATGCATGTTCTTTCTTTTTATCCACCACAACAAACATCCGGTTTCCGATGTCTGGTCAGGTGTTCGCACTGGATCATTGTACTCCACAGTATTTCGCAATTCTCATTCTCAGTGATTCCTTCTGAGATTTTCTCATACCACGTCTTTGTTCTTTTAAGCCGTGATTTCAATAGAACTCCCAATGGATCATCCTTACCACATTGTCATGGCGTCTTTTATATTCGCGTTGTGTCAATTTCAGGCACTTGCTAAGGATGTGCCATACCGTTTTATCCCTCTCACCACACATTCTGCATTTGTCGTTGTCGGTAGTTCTGGCTATTCTGCCCTTCACATAGTTGATCGTTAACGTTTGTTCTTGAGCTGCGTATATGAGTGCTTCTGTCTCTATCTTCAGGTCACTCCCCTTCATCCATAGCCACCGGTCCTCTAGATCTGTCTTCGCGTTCACAGTCCTTTCAATCTGACTGTGCTTTTTACCCCTTCCATGCTTTTTCTTTTTTCTCGTGTTCATTTCTTGCTCAAATTTTTCTTTCATTACACAATTTTCAGTTTTGGCCTTCGTATGTTTCAACAGTGACTCCACGGCATTTGTTATATACCACTCTAGACTGTTTTCCTCTGCTTCGATACAGTCCTGGCAACTGATCAAACCTCTCCCACACTTTCTTCTGGACAAGTACAGCCTATCGGTATCACTCTTAGGGCGGAAGGCTCCGTGTACTGTCAACATTTTTCTGGTCTTGATATCCATTTTCATCACTTCTCTTTTTGCCATTTTATAATTCCCGTTCCATACCGAAGTGATGCTATCGCCCACGTATTGACCGCTTGGATTTTATTCCATCCAGTCAATTTTGAGCGCAAAACCAACCTTAGTCTTCGGAAATATCCCATCCCCAGTTGCTCTTTCATTTCATTGTTCGTTATCTCGTTGGTCTCTAGGACATCAAGTTTCTATTCGGCAATTCTATCCCTGCTGGGGACTGTACCTTGCTTCTTTTTAGGTTGATTATTCTGCACTTCTTGAGTCCAAATTCTAATATCAGTACTAAAACAATGGACCATGTTCATCAAGGAATCCATTTGTGTCTCATCCTTGCCATACAGTTTTAAATCATCCATGAAGAAAAGGTGGTTGATTGTTTGGGATTTCCCCCATAGTTGGTACTCCAGGTTCATTTTCCTATGTACCAAAGTCTGGGGTATCATATAGAGGACAAAAAGCAACGGAGATAAGCTATCACCCAGGAAAATCCATCTTCTGATACCCAGGGTACCTAAGCTTTTCCTCTAACATGTCAGTTCAATTTTCCACCGCACCATACTCCTCGCAATTCCAAATAGATCTAGGCATTCGAAGATCTACGAATATAGATTCATATCATAAGCTCTGCGATAATCAATCCAGGCCATTCTCAAATGTGTTCTCCTTAGTTTACAATCTTCCATTACCATTTTGTCTAACAAAAATTGATATTTGGTATTTCTGTATCTCCTTCTACAGCCTTTTTGTTTCATCGGTAATCTATCGATCTCATCAAGAAATTTGTATAGCTCATCTGCAATTCCTCCAGATAGTAACTTCTACATTAATGGGAGGTAAGAAATTGGTCTGTAATTGTCAGCAGCATTTCCTTTTAATGCATCTTTCAGACACAACACTGTTCGACCTTTTTCCAACCAGCCCAGTATTTCTTCTCCATTAATCAATGCATTATTATCATTGTTATTATTATTATTGTTGTTGTTATTATTATTATTATTATTATTATTATTATTATTATTATTATTATTATTATTATTATTATTATTATTATTATTATTATTATTATTAAGGCGGTGAGCTGACAAAATCATTAACACGCCGGGTAAAATGATTTGTGGTATTTCGTTCTGAGTTCAAATTCTGCTGAGATCGATTTTATCTTTCATCCTTTCGGGGTCGATAAATTAAGAACCAGTTGAGTACTGGGGTCGATGTAATCGACTATCCCCCTCCCGCAAATTTCAGCCCTTGTGCCTACAATAGAAAAGACTGTTATTATTAAGGCGGTGAGCTGGCAGAATGGTTAGCACGCCGGGCAAAATGCTTAGTGGTATTTCGTCTGCCACTATGTTTTGAGTTCAAATACCACCGACGTCGACTTTACCTTTTATCCTTTCGAAGTCGATGAAAGAAGTCCCAGATACGCACTGGGGTTGATGTAATTAACCTAGCCCCCTTTCCCAAAAATTTTCAAGGCCTTGTACCTAGAGTAGAAATAATTACAATAATAATAATAATTATTATTATTACATACGTATGTGTGTGCGTGTATATATATATATATATATATGTATATATATGTATGTATGTATGTACGTATGTATGTGTGTGTGTGTGTGTGTGCATGCGTGTGATGTGTTAACTGACGATAGTTTTGTGAAAAACACAAAACAAAACAAACAGACAAATGGTAGATTAACTGAAAAAAATACTAACAACATAGTAAAACAAAACTAAATTAGACATGCTAAAGAAGTTAAACGCAAGCAACAGAACAGAAAATGAAACCTGGAATTAATATCGCATATGTCAAATAGCCAAAAGGTTAGGCGAAGAAATTTAACAAGATTAATGAACGAAGCGTAAAACATGTAGACAAAAATAAGCCAGTCCTAGAAGTATTAATAATTAACATTTTGCTTCTACTCAGAGAAGGAGTGGATCTTAAATAATAATTCGATATGTTGGTTAATTGGTGCAATATTATCATATTTGACTCTGCACACACAGAGACACACACACACCCTTGCACTCACACACACACTCTTGCACACACACACACACACACACATACACACACACACACACACATACACACACACACACACACACACATACACACACACACACACACATACACACACACACACACACACATACAAGTAGAGATACACGCACAAAGGTACACTCATATACTGGTGCAAATATTTAAGTGCGCATGCATTCACATACGCTCGCATTCACGTATACAATTACACACACACATATATATACGTATACACACACATATGTATGCATTTATATTCATATCTATGTATACACAAAGAAATACACATTTGTCTACTGTTCATATATATGTATATAAGGATATGTATGCATATATCTGTGTATATGTGCATGAACATTATATATACACATATATGCACACGTACACACACATATATATATATACACACACACACACACAAATGTGTGGTGTATCTATAATTAATGGAATATAGTTTCTTAGTTTTGTGATTACTTCACTTTTTTTATTTGGTTTGCAAAATTCTTTATGTAAATTCGTGAGCTGAAGCAAATTCTGCTGTATCGAGGGGAAGTCATAAACGCCAATATCGATAACACACGCGCTGGTTCAATACCTCTTCTTTATTATCAGTCAGTTAGTTAAATATATCTGTCCGCATTTTGTCTAAACACACAAATAACCCGTCACATAGATGAAACATTCACCATACTGACTAGGAAATGCACGTAGGAAGTAGATACCTATATGGTACAAATACCAGTTACGCAGCGTACACATATAGGTACCTTCGAATGAACAGGTAAGCAGACAGGTATACGGATAGATAGAATTATACATAAACATAGATAGATAGATAAATAAGTAAATAGGTGGGTAGATAAGTCGATATATATTTAGAGGTAGTTAGCTTAGCTGGATAGATTGTTAGTTACTTAGTTAATGAGGTAAGGTAGGTAGATGGGTGGGGAGATAGGCAAGTAAATAGATAAGTAGGATGGTATGTATATAGGTAGGTAGGTAGTAGATAGGCGGATAGGTAAACAGGTAGCACGGACAGACGTGCACATACATGCAAACATAAGCATGCACACACACACACACACACACACACACACACACACACACACACACACACACACACACACACACACACATACACGCACACACACACACATGTAGGTGCGGGATTGGCTGTGTGGTAAGAAGCTTCCTTCCCGACCACATGGTTGCGGGTTCAATCCCACCACGTGGCACCTTGGCCTTCTACTATACTTTCGGGCCGACCAAAGCTTTGTGAGTGGATTTGCTAAACTGAAACTGAAAGAAGAACGTCGTATCTGTCTATGTATGTATGTATGTATGTATGTATGTATGTATGTATGTATGTATCTATCTATCTATCTATCTATCTATCTGTGTGTGTGGTCAGTCCCTCGTCAACTTTTTCAAGTACCACTTGAAAAGGAGGATGAGGATAGAGAGGAAAGCGTTGTCGAATGAAAGCTTCAATAAAAAATGGGTAAATGTGGCAAAATTGGTGAGTATGAAAGACGAC
>NC_068981.1:168923828-168925040 GCF_001194135.2 Octopus bimaculoides
CACCACACACCCCAACGATTACAATCCCTATTGATTTGACTTTTCTTTGTGTGTCCCACCCAGCCCACCTCGAAAATGAAAAACTCTACGCTTGTATTTCGTCCAATTTCTGTGTTCAGCCCTGTGTGGCTATAATAAAAACATATCTGTGTGTGTGTTTGTGTGTGTGTGTGTGTGTGTGTGTGTGTGTGTGTGTGTTTGGGTTTGTGTTCGGCTCCCACCACCGGTTGACAACTGTAACTTGACGGTCCGACAACAGTGACGGCTTAAGATATAGCTACTGGGATCGAATCATTCGACTAAAAATTCTTCAAGGCTGTGCTCCAGCATGACCGAAGTCTAACGACTGAAACAAGTACAGAAATAAATTATATATATATATATATATATGTATTTATTTATTTATTTATGTGTTTCAGCCAAGTGGCTGCGGTCATGCTGGTGCACCACCGTGTACCACACACGCATATATATATATGTGTGAGTGTGTGTGCATATATATAAAAATCCTCATACACACACGTACACACACACATATCTATATGATAGTTTCGTTTAGGCCTAGTGGTACTAATAACCACCATTTTGTAATCAATATACTTTTGGACCAAAGCGTAAGCATCGGATGAATGCACAGAACAATATTAACCATTCTAGCGGAGGCGGTGCATGCTGCGCGACATGACATGACAAGTGTGCCTCCTCGAATTACAGATAGGATCCAGCAGATGATTATATATAATGGTACTTGACTAAGGTGCTAAACAATGGGCATATATATGGCTCACTTGAGGATTGCAGTGGCGTGAAACTCGAATCGTGCAACAAGCTCTCAGTTTCACTTTTAATAAAACACTTTATAGATGAAGAAACACACACACACACACATGCGCGCGTGCGACCCCACCACATATTTTTTGGACACGAGTACTTATATAATAAAAATATAAAAATGCAATTTAATTGTAGGTATATTTCAAATTCTTTTCTTCTTCGCACACACATACACACAATTACGTTTGGTGATTAAAATTATTTTCTCATTTATAATTAGAGGAGAATGCACAAACTTCTAACACAGATGTGTATGGAGGACACATCCTGAACCACAGAATTAAGCATTGCTCTCTCTCTCTTTCTCAAACCCTCCACACACACACACACACACACACACACACACACACACACACACACACACACACACACACACAC
>NC_068981.1:168926078-168930420 GCF_001194135.2 Octopus bimaculoides
ATCTGGTGTATAAGAGAATTTGACACAGCTGCCCTAAACTGCGTCTCATTACGAGCCATTGGTTCGTCTGGTATCGTGGAGAGGAAGGCGTCAAGTTTTGTCTTGAAGACCTCCGCATCCATGTCTTGCATGTCTCTCAAATGTTTTGGCAGGGCATTGAAGAGCTGAGGTCCTCTGAAACCGAGGCTGCTGCAGTATCTCGTTCTTATGTGAGATGCAGTGGACGGTACCTTTGGCACCATGCAGTGGCGACCCGTGCGGTCATTCCTGTAGTACTTGATACCGAAGTTTGGCACCAGTCCTTCCAGTATTTTCCATATGTATATTATTACATATCTCTCCCGCCTGCGCTCCAGGGAGTAGTATATATGTATACATATATTTATGCATGCATATATATATGTATATATATGTATATGTATATATATATATATATATATATATATACATATGTGTATGTCAAAATATATATATATGCATATATACATACGAATACGTACATACAGCTATACGTATATATATGCATATATGGGCACAGAACGTCATAAAACGTGTACAACAAAAAAACATGAAGTACGAGCTCATGGAATATGAACTATTTTTTCGAACAACGACTGACACAAATGGAAAACAAGACAAACAGCATAAAGAACGACCCTTCATCAGTTGTTGGGTGTTTTTCTACTCTCGTATTTCGAGTATTTAAAAACAATATACGCTTTCGATAAAATAGTTGCTCCCGCAAAGCAAATTAAATAAAATTTGGGATTTTTGCGGAGCGTTAAAATTGGTAACACAAACAGGACAGCGAAAAAGGAAGGGCTGCTAAGCCTAAGCGAGGTCGTGGTGGCGAACGCGTAAATCAAGCTTGGACAGCAGACAGACCAGAACACGTCTTCCTTGTTACAGCTACAACGGAGAGAAAGAAAGAAACGCAAGTTAGGAGAAGAAAGAAAGATGGCCGATGTATATGGAGAAAGAAAGAAAGAGAGAGAGAAAGAGAGAGAGAGAGAGAGAGAGAGAGAGAGAGAGAGAGAGAGAGAGAGAGAGAGAGAGAGAGAGAGAGAGAGAGAGAGAGAGAGAGAGAAGGAGTGAGTGAGTGAGAGAGAGATGCTGGAGGGAAACAGCTTGGCGGCAAGAAATGTCATCGTTTTACTCTTGGTTCGAAATGTTATGTTTTGCTGCAAGAAAATATATGTGATCATAAACGAAAAATATACGAAAAATTTAAAATAATCATTAGACATTTCATTGCGTTAAGTTCATGGTGACTAATCGTTACTAGACGCTTGAGTTTTGTTACATAATCAGATAAATGCACACATAATTAACTGTACTTGCTGAAAAAGAATATGAAGTAAAAGCTGATTTTATTAACCATTCTGTTATTAGTTTTGGGTAAGTAATTATAGATTGTGTTCTCTGTTCGATTTACACGATTATAACACTCCACAAACTTATTTGTGGATTCTTTCTAAAGTTAGAAGCTTAGAAATCATCAATTATAATTACTATTTTCGGACATCATATGGGTTTTTCCAGTGTTTTAATTTCAATGGTTTTCAGTCCGTTATGAAAATGTTATTATAAGTAATCAAGGAATAGTATATAAAAGAATTACAGTTCATATATGCACCTTTCATTTTATATTTTAATTGTTTCAGTCAAATGACTACAGCCTTGCTGGGGCATCGCCTTGAAAGACTTAGTCGAAAGAAATCGATTCCAGTGCATTTTTAAAGACTGGTACGCATTCTATTGGGTCTCTTTTGCTACACTGGTTTCAATAAAGAAACCAACACTGTTTGTTAAGCCTTGATGGTGTGGGGAAACACAAATACTAAGACGTACACACGTACATGTATACATATATATATAGGGTGGGCTTTTATACATTTTCCATCTAACATATTCATTCACAAAACATTGATTAGCTCGTGGAAGAAGTCACTTGGCCAAGGTGCTGTGTAGTGGAATTGATCTCGAAACCATGTAGTTGCAAAACGATCTTCTTAATTACACAGCCGTGACTGCATATAAAATTACGGTGAACATATGTATACGTACGAATTTACATGTGTGTACTTGTGTATGTATGTGTGTGTGTGTGCGTGTGTAAGTGTGTGTGTGTATATGTGTATGTGCATGTGTGCAAAACAACAGAGACATTTTTCAAAGTAGTACTCAATGCATAATAAGGCTGTACAACGATTTATATTCTTTACTCGATATCACTTGAAAATACCCCGTTCCAGAATATTACCTGATGGAAACAGGTGTAATATTATCTCTAGAATAATGAACACACACACATACATACATACATGCATACGCATACGGACACACGGATATAGATATGTTACAAAGAATATGTTACTACAACAACAAAACCACCACCACCGCCAATAATAATATTTGTCGGGTCAATATGATCCCCACTGAAAATACGATGCACCCACAAATATTTAAGAAACAAAATGAAGATGAAAGAGTAATCAACTGGAAAATGAAACCACCGTATGGGCAATATCTCAGAGAAATCGAAGGAAAAGACAAGATCAACACTTGGACATAGCTAAGAAAAGGGATCTGAAAGGATGCATTGAGGCATTGATATGCAGAACTCAGAAACAAAACTCTGAGAACTAATTACACCAAGTTCCAAATAGATAAGAATAACATATCGCCCTTTTGTAGGATGTGTGGCTGCAGAAATGAAACAGCCTCACATATTGTGAGTGAGTGTAGCAAGCTGTCCCAAAAATCACTACAAAAGGAGATACGATAACGTAGCTAAGTTTGTCCACTTGAGGCTGTGTGAAAAGTAGGACCTGAACAGAGCACGGAAATAATACGAACATGAACCACAAGAAGTCACAGAGAACAAGGAACATAAGCTACTGTGGGATTTTACAATCCAATGTGACACCCTAATCGAGGCTCGGAGACTAGATATTGTTGTAGATAAAGGAACAAAGGAAACGAAGATCATAGATATTGCAATATCTGGAGATACGCGCATAAGTGACAAAGAAGTAGAAAAAATTGAAAAGTACAGATTACTAAAAGACGAAATTGCAAGAATGTGGACTATGAGGAGAGTGTCTGTCATTCTAGTAGTTGTAGGGGCACTCGGCGCACTAACAACCAAGTTCGAGAAATATGTCAAAGAAATCGGAATTGACATGAAAGAAGAGCAAGCCCCAAAACTGCTCTGCTGGGGACAGAAAGGATTTTGATATTGGTATTTGGATGCTGAGTGTCACCAACGATAATTAACAACCAAGTGTCAAAGCATATAATGTGTGCAAACAGACCCTGTGAGACCTCTGGCAGCTGGCTGCTGTCACAGAAACTACCAGAAAAACAAGACCGAGAAGTAAAACAATAATAATGATAATACTTTGTACTAAAGTACAAGGCCAGAAGACACTAGCTTCTAGTAAGTGTCTCCGCTGTGCTGCATCTTTAATACAGTGGACGAAGCCATTGTCCATATCACGAACGAACGCCCTAGACTTGCTCAAAACCGCTACAAGTTGTGGTGATACGATTAGGTAGCGAAAGGGTTACGTTGCAAACTGCGAATAGTGGGGGCTAGAGAGAGGCAAGACGTGGTATGAGCACAAACCGCAGAGAGTGGCGGAGTCGGAGACTTGCAAAATCCTCTGGGAGTTCCTAATCCAAACAGATTAGGTGCTAGAGCATAACAGACCGGACCTAGTGGTGGTGGATAAGATGCATCACATGTGCCATATAGTTGATGTTGCGTGCCCCTTTGACCTGCGAATAGTCAAGAAGGAAGACGAAAAAATAGATAAATACAGCCTCCTTAAGTACAAAATAGTCCGGCTATGGAAAATGAAGAAGGTGAAGATAGTGCCAATTATTGTTGGGTACTTGGGGACAGTATCAGAAGAAATAAAGAGGAATATAAAGGAATATAAAGGAAATCGAAATAGTATCCAGTAGACCTGTTACAAAACGTTTCTCTCCTTGGCATGTCCAGAATAATCAGAAAAGTATTTGATAGTCAAAAAGAACAAATAGCATGGTACCATAGGCTGCAGGCAGCAAGCCCACTATTCATGCATGACTCCAGGAGTTCCAACGAAACATATGATAAAAAGAAACAATGATAATAATAATAATAATAATAATAATAATGATAATAATAATAATAATAATAGTAATAATGATAATAATAATAATAATAATAATAATAATAATAATAATAATAATAATAATAATAATAATGCTGAGACACCCTTCAGTCATGACTGACCATGGGATTGTACCTAGAAAGTTACCCTCACAGGCACAAGTCCAGGCAAGGTTGTTT
>NC_068981.1:168930505-168934847 GCF_001194135.2 Octopus bimaculoides
ATAATAATAATAATAATAATAATAATAATAATATGATAGGTTAGCTTGGGAAGTTAAGCAGTTGTGGTCGATGAAAAAGGTAGCAGTAGTACCAATAATTGTCGGAGCCCTGGGAACAGTGAGCAAAAATCTAGAGAAGTACGTGGAACAAACAGGGGCTGCAATAAGGGTGGAGCACTTGCAGAAAACAACACTGCTTGGAACCGCTCGAATACTCCGGAAGGTGTTCGAAAAATAAGAGGTGTTACCTTAGTTCACTGGTAGTGAACAGCTGACACTGTTGTACATCTCCAACGTTAGAAGCTGTGCAAAGGTAATGATAATAATAATAATAATAATAATCATGATGATAACTTTGATACCTACCTAGCTCTCTAGCTACCTACCTAAATAACTATGTAACTATTTATCAGGTGTTTTTTTTATCTTCAAGCAACTTTTTCATTTGTGTCTCACCTACATCTGTTTCGTCTCGGCGATTATTTTCACTGTATTTTCACTTTGCCATTGTAAAAGTTCTTTATCATTGAAGTCCGCATCATGCAAATCAAACAATTCTCTGACATTCTTGTCGCCTGTTCTACACTTTCCAAGGTTTAAACAAATTTCACTGATTTTTTTTCTACGATTCCTTTAAACTGAAAACGGATGCTTCCTCCTTTCTTTATAGTAAATTTTTAATATTAATTCTTTCCAAAACCTTTTGTTTTTGTCAACATTTGTTTGTCAAGATAACTACTATCATAGATACTTATTTACAATTCAGCAAGACATTTGGATTCTTCCTGGTCATCATCGTCATCATCGTCACCATCATCATCGTCGTCGTCGTCATCATCATCGTCATTTTTGTCGTCATCCATAACTGATGTTCTTTTTGACGACTGTAAGCGGTTGGATTCTTCTTCTTTTGCCACGCGTTTCCTTTGCATTGTGGTACACGTGTAGTAGAACAAGATAAATCTAATTCTTATATGCAATATTCGACTTTGGAGGCAGACTGCTCACTTAATGAAACTTGTGGGGTGATGCAATTACTCAATTTTTGTTACTTGTTTACGATAAGTGCACTGCGACATTGAATTGTCAATAACAGGACAAGAAATAAAGACACTATTCAGCTATTTGACTAATATTTTATCAACTCAGTCATCCTTTCTTTTATATGTTCATATATTTCAATAAAATGAAAAAGAACTGTAAGATACTACTTGAAATGTTAATTTATGCAGCACATGAGCTACATCTTGTTCATTAGCTACAATGAAAACTTAGGATGAGTGTAACATCCACCATAATAAAGAATAGCTCTTATTATGATTATAGTTACGAAGGCAGCGAGCTAGCAGAACCATTAGCTCGCCGGGCAAAATGTTTATCGTCTGTCTTTACGTTCTTAGCACAAATTCCGCTGAGGTCGATAAAATAAGTACCAGCTGAGCACTGCGGTCGATGTAATAAACTAGACCACCCCACAACAAATTTTAGGCCTTGAGTAGAAAGAAATATCATTATAGTTATATAGAGCTTAGACAAACACAATGTTTGAAGTCTGAACTATGGTATTTGAAACTAGTACCTGATCCCAACTCTTAGCTTTGATCTAAATCCTTGTCATCATGGACTTTGTAGCATGTTATATGTTGTTATTTACTGTTCTCGTTGTAAACAGGATCTAATAGGATGTGCGAGTGACCAACATCTTGCACGGTGTTGATTTCTGGACGGACATCACCAACGTATCCCCGAGCTCAATATCTAAGTTGAACTCAGAGTGCATTACCAAAACTAGAAGATATCCCACAAATGACAAGCGTTCAATTCTAGAAGACTTAAAGCTAAAACAAAAGCAAACGAGGACAGAAATCATAGGATGACTTCACCCTCAATGTTGGTTTAATCGGTGAATTTTGCACTACCTGCACAAATTCAGTTTCACTATTAGTACACACCCGATCCAAGAACTGCCCAAAGAAAACTATGCTGATCCCAGTACAACAATTAATTACTTTCTCAGACTCGAAAACATTGACGCACACACACATACATACATACACAAACACGTAGTATGGCAAGGAATGCGAACGTTTCTGCATACTACGTACATATGCAATAGGATCGCACATATAGTGAGTTTAACAAATTCGATTAAGTAAGAATATCCGAGTAATTAGACAGTTAATCAATAATTTCATTTGGTGCTATTCAAAATTTATAAACAGCTAGCAAAGGCGTTAACTCCAATCAAACCAACTACAAAATAACTACTGACATATTCCTATATAATTAAACTTACTCAGTGTGATACATTCTACTTAGTTGAAAAGACGTAAACTGGTATAGACACACATATACACATATTGTTTACGTTATAATAATTTAGAAACTTCGAGAGAAACCTATAAACCTATAAACAATCCTTTCTAATATAGGCACAAGGCCTGAAAATTCGTGGAAGGAGGCTGATCAATTACATCGACCCTAGTACCTAACTGGTACCTATTTTATCGACCCCGAAAGGATGAAAGGCAAAGTCGACCTCGGCGGAATTTGAACTCAGAATGTCTTAAAGACGGACATAATGCTGCTAAGAATTTTGCCCGGCATGTTAACGATTCTGCCAGCTCACCGCCTTAGATAAAGCTATAAATAATAGCGTGTAAATAGTGGGTTAAAAAGCCCTTTGAGTAAAAAAGGGTAGAAGGCGAACCTATATCTTCTGTAAACGTAGCAGACATTCTATCACCGGACCGAAACAAAGCTGCGAAATTCTTTTTCCATTTTAGAAACTTTCTTCTTACCAGCGAGAGTAGTACGTTGTTTACATCATCAGAATTTAGAAACTCAGAGTGAAAGGAAAATAATTTTTTTTAATGGTGGAATTCAAAGTAGAAATAGTGGGGAGGTTGTGAAACTGATTATTAATACGAACAACGTGACACAGCGCTGGGTAATACGTTTGTAATATTATTTGTTAAACAACTTCTCTTAACTCTGGATACCTATGCAATACCTTTCTTTAGAGATTATTTAAAATAACAGTCAGATGAGTTAGCTCCAGTCAAATTATTTAATCAAAATACCTGTACAAGGAAATGAATTTTGATTTTTATAGTCAATTAGTAAAAGTAACTGGCATGTTTTTATTTTATTTGACTTCATCAGCGAAGGGAAACGACGAAGTATAATTGTTTACGAAACGTATCAGTTGCCTTTATTTAACAGCTCGCCTTAAAAATAAACGCACTCTCTTCTGCAGCGGTTATTTTTTCCATAAAAGTTACTAGATTACGACATTTGACTTATCTCCCTTGATCTCCTTTCTTTTTGTTTTTCAAATTTAAGTACCCTAGACAGAAATATTGCGAACTAGTTGCATGGATAAGTACAGTAAATCGAATTAAAAATCACTCTATTACATTTGTGAGACCCTATGGCTTACGTATCTAATAAACAGAACAGAGAACCCAAAGGTATTTCTTGCCGGAATTTTTGCATTCATTGTCACTATTTTCACACGTTTTCTCTTCGTCTCTCTCTCTCTCTCTATACATACATACATACATACACACACATACACACACACACACACACACATATATATATATATATATATATATATATAATTTCTAAGTCTTACCAACTGAATAGGAAATGCTTCATTGAGGAGATTATATAACACAGGAACCTGCTAGTTTTGATCCATCGTGGTGCCGCCAATGTTTTCTAAAATTTTCCATTTTCGGGTTATATATTTTTTCTATTCTATGTACAAGGCCTGAGATTTTGGGGGGTGGGGTGCAGTCAATTAGATCGACCCCACTACACAACTGGTATATAATTTTTCGACCCTGAAAGGATGAAAGGCAAAGTCAACCTCGGCAGAATTTGACCTCAGAACATAAACACAGACAAAATACCGCTAAGCATTTCGCCCGGCCTGCTAACGTTTCTGCCAGCTCGCCGCCTTTGTTCCCTAAAAATATTAAATAACTAAATAGCCCTAAAGAGTTTTGTCTGCTAATTGCACAAATAACATGAACTTTATCTCACTATATGACATATGCATGTATGCATGTACGTAGCTATATTTATATGCACATATATGTGTACGTATGACAGTATGTATGTATATATGATTGTATAAATGCATGCATTAATATCTATCAGCCTATCTATCTATCTATCTATCTATCTATCTATCTATCTATCTATCTATCTATCTATCTGTCTATCTATCTATCTATCTATCTATCTATCTATCTATCTATCTATCTATCTATCTATCTATCTATCTATGTATCTGCCTGCCTGTCAGTCTGTCTATATATATATATATATA
>NC_068981.1:168935922-168936356 GCF_001194135.2 Octopus bimaculoides
ATATATATGTACATATACTCGCATGTATTTATCTCTATATATATATGTATATATATATACATATATATATGTATATATATATCTATGCATATAGATATATGCTGTGTAAATGTGTGTTTTTTGTGTGTTTGCCTGTGTGTGTGTGTATGTGTGTGTGTGTATGTGTGTGTGTGTGTGTGTGTGTGTGTGTGTTATTGCTTGTGTTATAGAAGGTGATAGCAATACTGACAGAACATAAGGTATCAACAAAAATGAGAATGACAGATAGTTTTGCTATTTACTGTTCTAACTGCATGAATTCCCTATAAATTCTACAATGTTTGAAGCAGTTTAGAACACTCATATATTTATATGTATGTATGCATACACGCATGTATGTATGTATATATATATGTATGCACGTATGTATCCAGGTGTGTATGTATATATATATA
>NC_068981.1:168937052-168937971 GCF_001194135.2 Octopus bimaculoides
CAGTTATGTAATAATAGTAGTAACTGTTTCCATAACAATAACTCCACGAACAATATAGTTATTCTATTATTGTTGGGAACAAGGATTATGGTGATGATAATGATGACGTTGATGATGATGATATTGATAATGCTGATGATGATAATGATAATGATGGTGATGATGATGATGATGATGATGATGTCCGTAAACTGTAATACATTCATTTGACAGTTACAAAATACAAAATATTACAAAATAATGAAAAGCAACCTTGTGGTGGTTATTCAGTGAACATCACAGAGACACTGAACTGAATTGTTCTTAGATGTGTTTACAAAGTTTGCAGTGTTTACAATAGCGAGTTTGCGCATATACGTTTAAATAAGTATTCACCAACACATATATTCTGTCATACACACCCATACACGCACACAGAGACAAATACGCGTTCGCACACACGACGCAAACATACACACACACACACACACATACACATCTTGAACAATAATGATTTTGATAAGTGCCATGTTCAGAAGTCTCGGCCACTCTTGCAAAATTTTTGCCGAGTAAAAATATATTTTATATTCTTGTATTAAATTCTGTTCCTTCCGTTTTTCCCACGAAACTTAATAATTACAGCAACAATATTGATAATAATAATAATAATAATAATAATAATAATAATAATAATAATATTAATAATAATAATAATAATAATAATAATAATAATAATAATAATAATAACAACAACGAGGATGATAATAATTTGAATATGCATATGTATAAGTATGCATGAATATATATATATGTATGCGCGCGCGTGTATTTATATATATATGTATGTATGTACGTATGCAGGTATGTATATATGTATAGATGCGTGTGTGTGTGTGCGTGTGTGTTTATATATATGTAGAAATTTTTGCTTTGGTATTTG
>NC_068981.1:168937981-168938502 GCF_001194135.2 Octopus bimaculoides
TATATATATATATGTGTATATACATGTATATATATATATGTATTTATAATCACGTAAAAAAAAACAAATCAAAACACACAGGTATATATTGGCCTGTTTGCGTAAAATACAACATTATAAAAATTATATAAACTGAGTGGTGTTACGACACAAAAAAATGAAACTTTAAACAAATGCAGATGGGCATAAAAAAGCAAGAAAACAACTTGATATCGTATAAATGGCCAAAAACAAACAACAAAAAACAGTTATGTAATAATAGTAGTAACTGTTTCCATAACAATAACTCCACGAACAATATAGTTATTCTATTATTGTTGGGAACAAGGATTATGGTGATGATAATGATGACGTTGATGATGATGATATTGATAATGCTGATGATGATAATGATAATGATGGTGATGATGATGATGATGATGATGATGTCCGTAAACTGTAATACATTCATTTGACAGTTACAAAATACAAAATATTACAAAATAATGAAAAGCAACCTTGTGGTGGTTATTCAGTGAACA
>NC_068981.1:168939097-168940054 GCF_001194135.2 Octopus bimaculoides
AATATATATATATGTATGCGCGCGCGTGTATTTATATATATATGTATGTATGTACGTATGCAGGTATGTATATATGTATAGATGCGTGTGTGTGTGTGCGTGTGTGTTTATATATATGTAGAAATTTTTGCTTTGGTATTTGTATGAATCATATACGAGTTAAAAGGGACGGTGGATTGGTAATATAATTAGAGTTGGACAAAATGCCTTGCAGATTGAATATCGGACTTATACAAATTGATTTCGAATCCCGTTCAAGCCGGTGCTGTCTTTCATCTTTCTGAGTTCGATAAAATAAAGCGTAAGTCGAGTACTGAGATCGATATACTCGACCTAACCCAGCCCTCTATGATGATAAAAATCGATAAAACTACTCAAAGAAATATATAAATGCTGACCCCATTTAAACTCCAAAAGTGGGTGAGATAAATAAAAAGTAATAATAAGCAAGAAGATACCCGTTATTTGTTATATATAAATTTCTATTTCATATAGTAATTAGTGAATATTAGCGTCGTTACATACATACATTCAGACAGAAACACGCGGCACAGGTATAAGCATGGGCGCAGGTGTGGATGCTGGGCCAAAATGTCCGTTTTGCAATCGTGTATTTCACTCGGTGGTTCCACTTTCTTTTAGTATAGACCTGACTGACCAATATATTGTGAGTAAATTTGGTAGATGGTTTAGGTGTGTTTAAATCCCCGTAGTTTTAAGCACTTTAGTCATAAGACTAATCAGATAGGTATCAGGCTTAGAAAGTAAGAACTGAATGGATTTGATGAACTGAAATCTTTAAGACCGTATCCCAGCATGTCGGATCGGATCCCCAGTAACTGACACAAGTAAATGTATATATATATATATATATATAAATATATATATGTATGCGTGGGTGTGTATAAGTACAAATATATGTGTTTATATATGTATAAGTATATATATGTATGTATA
>NC_068981.1:168940697-168943914 GCF_001194135.2 Octopus bimaculoides
TATATATATGCACACACACACACATATATATATATATAGCAAAAAAAAAAAGAGAAAATAGACAGCTTCTGACAATGCAGAAAGTTTAAACAAATATGTTAATATTTCAGGCTCAGAGTCTGTTAACCCATTCAAACTCTCCAGGATTTTACATAACTGGACTTGTCTTAGACTGTTATTTTCCTCTGAAGATGAGACTTTGAACTCGAAATGTGAAGTTAAAAAAAAAATAAAACTTTCAGCATTGTCAGAAGTTGTCTATTGTTCCCTCTTTACATCCTTCGGTATTACAATGCTTCAAGCGATCGACAACGCTTGTACATATATGGCTATTTGACTGAGCTTCACATGACTTACAGTTTCGCAGGAATGTAGGATGTGTTCATCACATCTGAAATCACCTGATTTCTGATCAGAAGGACGCATCCTACTCACCCAAGAAACTATAAGTCAAGTGGAACTGAGCTGAGCCAAACTGTTATTAAGAAGTATATGTAATTCTTACCAAAGCAGTTGAGTAACACTTTCTTTATATATATATATATATATATATATAGAGAGAGAGAGAGAGATAGATAGATAGATAAATAGATAGATAAATAGATAGATATAAATATACGTATGCATGTGTCGGGAGAGGGGAGAGAGAGAGGAGAGAGATAGTGTGTGTATGTGTGTATGTGTGTGTGTGTATGTGTCTTTGTCTGTGTACTAGCCATTTGTTGTCAGGTTTAAACAAATATTAATTATAGCATTACATGCATATTTTATATTCAGTATATTATTTGAAACATTAAGTTTCTTGATATGAGTAAGTTATTTGACTTCGTCTAGCTAGTTAAGCGCTAGCTATTTTCCTTATGTGCAGATTTGTTCACCAAGGGTCCAAGTTCTTGCCAGTCCACATTATATAAGTGAAAAAATCGAAAGTAAGCAAGGAAAATGGCTACTTCTTGAACTAGTAGAGCTGAGAGAAACTATATATATATATATATATATATACATATAAAATATATTAGATATATATGAGGATCCCTTCCAGGGGCTCTATTATAGATTTGTTCAACAATCTCAGTATGCCATGCGGTTTCCAGTCATGAGTTCTACTTATGTGCTAAGTTTTATCAAAATCGATAGAACGATGTAGGAGTAGTTAGCTAACAATTCCACAAACGCACCCACAGACAGAATTTCCCACATATGTAGTAGATAATGGGTTTCTCATCCATTGTTAGTAGTTTTAAAATAACTGGCTTTTAGTAAGTTGCACAACTGCATCACGTCAATGACTCTTCAGTTAACGGAAGTATATACAGCGTGTATGATGAGAGATGTTTGAGCTTAATGATGACCATTTTGAAACTTGTTACCAATAGCTTCAGAAGGTAAGTGTAACTAAAAAGACCAACTCTAACAAGTTATATTGCGTCCTCTCACATTGATATATGCAACATCTTTGACCTACCTACCTACCTACCTACCTACCTACCTACCTACCTACCTACCTACCTACCTACCTACCTATCTATCTATCTATCTATCTATCTATGTATCTATCTATCTATCTATCTATCTATCTGCATGTATGTATATATATATGTATATATACATATACATATACATATATATATATATATATATATATATACACATATATACATACACATTCATGCATTTGTACGCACACCTGTATCTATTCATCCATCCATTCATACATACATACATACATACATACATATACGCACATATATATACACACAATAAGACACACACACACATAGTACACGCATACACACATATACATAAATCGGTACGCACTTTGATAGGGGCGTACACACGCATATATACACAGTTTGACATACATTTCTACACACATTTGTTCCTGTATGAATTTCAATGATGGGACTTTGTTTCTCCGAAAGGAACTGAAAGAAGACACAAACGCACGTGCACTGCCACGTATAAACACATACGTACATTATTAGAACAGAAGACACGTTGCCTATGAACTTGGTTTTTAGTGAAGGATCACTCAAATGGAACATTATCACGAAAACATTTACGTTGAAATTGAATTCAGGTGACCATATATTTTATGTTTATTGAAAAAAAGCATCAATGTTTATTGATTAACACGACAATGTTAAAACTACTGTTATAGATAGTGTGGCTGTTCAAGCTAAGGAAGAGAGACCGCGTGAATGCTGGAAGGAAAAATCCCAAGCAATGAGAGGAAATTTGTTTCGCTTCAGTATACATCAGATACTAAACAAGATACGCGAGTGTACGAAAGATACTCTACATGGTTCTTAGACGTGCAAGAAATAGGAACCAAATTACATCGGTCATAAAAAATGTAGGAACACGTTGGATGATACGATCCAGGTACACTTTGAAAATAAAAATAGAAGAGCTCGTCACGGTTGAACTGACATTACCGTGGTTCTGTTCCATCAACACTAAGTACGAGTATACGTTCTTATATTATTATCATTAAATCTTTGGGCTTTGTGCCTAGAGTAGAAAAAATTATTATTAAATCTTAAATGTTTGAAAAACTGTAATATTTAGCTACAAGAAAGCTACTCGTTCCTTTAACGAAAAAATGGATCTGTAAGATTTTATCAAAGTTCAACAGTTTATTGTTAACTGAATTAAATCAGCAACACTTGTGCTTAAAGAACAGTTTTTTTTAAACATGGCTAAACGACATAATGGACTCCAGTATTTAACTAGAACTTCTTTCCTCGAAACTGACATCGGCAGGATTTCAACCCAGATACTATAGGGGGATCGTAACAAAATTCAGCAAACTATTTAGTACGAATATCCACAGTTTAGAACAACTCATTTCACTTAATAATAATAATAATAATAATAATAATAATAAAAACAGAGGGGTTTATCATAGCAGCCCAAGATCAATGCCTACCTACAAAGAACTACCAGGCCAACATATTAAAGAACGGCAGCTCCCCATTATGTCGTATATGCCAACAACAAAATGAGACCATCGATCATGTTGTCTCCATGTGCAGTCTGCTTGCGCCTACAGAGTATCTCAACAGGCATGATAGAGCTGCACAATATATTCACTGGGTAATATGCAAAAACCTGGACTTGCCCCATGATAAAAACTGGTGGGAACACAAACCACCCCCAGTACTTGAAAATGATCACATTGCACTCCTCTGGAACTTCACCATTCAAACTGACA
>NC_068981.1:168944458-168945612 GCF_001194135.2 Octopus bimaculoides
CAAAAGATAGTGCTCATGGGAACTGCCCATATCCTACGTAAAATACCGTCTATGTGATCTCAAATTTTAAAGCAAACACATAATTTTCTTATGGTTTCTTAAACATTCACTTGAACAAAACTGTACAAATCCAAATATATGGTACCCTAGGCATAACACCTACATGAACTTCTAACTTGTTGTCTCTTGAGGTCTCTGGGTGAGACTTGGATCCAACTTGTACAAATGCAAAACAAAAGTCAAACATAAAATAATAATAATAATAATAGTAATAATAATAATGAGTTTAAAATTTTGGCACTAGGCCAGCATTTTTTGGGGAAGGGGTAAGTCGATTACATGGACCCCAGTGTTTAACTGGTACTTATTTTATCGACTCTGAAAGCATGAAGGGCAAAGGCGACCATGACAGAATTTGAACTCAGAACGTAAGAACCGGCAAAATGCAGGTAAGCATTTTGCCTGGCGTGCAAACATTTCTGCCAGCTTACCGCCTTAATAATAGTAATAACCCATTCTACTACAGGCATAAGACTTTTGAGGGAGCGGGCTAATCTATTACATCGATCGCAGTACTCAACTGATACTTATTTCATCGACCCCGAAAGGATGAAAAGGAAAGTCGACCTCGGCGGAATTTAAACTCAGACCGTAAAGACAGACGATATGCTGTTAAGCAGGTTTGCGAACAATTTTGCCAGCTCATTGCGATAATATAATAATAATCATGCTTCTTATACAATAATTCTTACGTAGTCGCAAGGCCACACACATTTAATAGACGGAACATCGATTTAATCGAATCCCCAGTATGTGACTGGTATAGTTTTATCGAACACCGAGAGGACGATATGCAATGTAAACCTCAGTGATGGGGTTGAAATAAGAACGCATAGAATATGCAAAGAACATAACATTTTGAACATGTATGGAAAATAGACGCACATTGATACACACACTCACACACACACACACACACACACACACACACACGCACACACATATAAAGCTTGGGCTATCGTAAAGAAAAGAAAACAGTTTGTTCAATTCGTAAAGTTTGTTCAATTCGTACATGTACACAACAGCTTTTGTAAAATGTCAGAATATGTGTGTAATAATAGTTCACGTTTCCCTAGTCTTACCGGAGTAATATT
>NC_068981.1:168946402-168947784 GCF_001194135.2 Octopus bimaculoides
TATATATATATATATATATATATATATATATATATATATATGTAAATGTATACAACCCATTATTCCTGTCCATGTAATATGTATATATATATGTATATGTATATGGATTAGTGTGTTCGTATGCGCGCGTGTGTGTACATGTGTATTTGTAAACTCACATTTCTCACAGGCATGGATCTCAATAAACATGTAAGTACACTCATACAAACTGTCATGGACATTATTTTCCAGAAAGACAGACAAAAAGATATTAAGAGTGAAGTCCAGGACTTGATGAAAACGTTTCGAAATTAAGGTGATGAGATGCAATTTTTGCGAACGTTGATAGTTTGAAAGTTCTTACTGAAAAGGTTGGAATAAAATGAAGAAATTAAATAATTAGAGTCTTAAAGTGGTGAGGTAAAGGGGTGCTGAAGGGTAGGCAAGGACAGACGAGTGCAACTTAATGGTATGATTGAAGTGTCAAAGATATGTAATCAGAAGGTTCAATAGATAGCAAGAGGCCGTTATAAATAAGTGGTAGACGAGTTAAAGACACAGCACGTCGGTGAGCCAAAGGTTAAAGAGTACCATCGAGAGAATGTTTTATCAATCTGCCGAATGACACTCTTCTCGATACGGTGAAAGAGTGGAATACAAAGTGCAAAGAGAAAAACTGGGCGTTATATAAAGTCAGTAAATTGTTCAGATTCAAGGAAAAAGTCTTGGCACTGGGAAGGGTAAATAAAAAATCGTTAGTGATTTTGAAATCGAATTCCGAATATAAAATACAACAATTTCAAAGGGAGACTACTGCAGTTGATGACTTCATAACTGTGAGGATGCGGAGCAGAAGAGAAAGTCCTGTTGGGATATTTCATAGTATCTGAGTGTATATATATATATATATGTATACGTTAAGTACACTCACATTCAGACGTAGCCACTCACACACACTGCAAACTTTTACCCGCTAGAGGGGCAATTATTCATACATTCTAAAACGATAATTATAACACAGTAATACATACATATGTACTTACATACACACACGTGAGTATACATATATATGCATATGTATATATATATATTCATATGTGAATGTGAGCGTGTGTGTATAGTGAACGGTTCGCTTGTCGATTGTAACAGCAAGCATGTTATTTGAGTTTGAACGATTAGCGGTTACTGCACGGTACGCTATACCGGCCCGTTCGATTACTACTCTGTCTGAGACTGAAACTTGAAGTTGGTCAACTATAACTTCTGCATACACACACACACACACACGTACACACACACACACACACACACATATATATATATATATACATACATATACATATATGCATATATAAACATATACATACATACATACATACATACATACATACATACATACATAC
>NC_068981.1:168948203-168951157 GCF_001194135.2 Octopus bimaculoides
GAGAGAGAGAGAGAGAGAGAGAGAGAGAGAGAGAGAGAGAGAGAGAGAGAGAGAGAGAGAGAGAGAGTGAGAGAGGATGTGGGAAGAAACTGGAAACAATAGTGAGTCTTCAATGCAATTAAATAGGAATTTCCTTCTACGTTGGAATTTCAAGACATCGTCTTTGCTATGTTAACAGTAAGAGATTTCAGTGTCAAGGTACAGAGACGAATGACTTGTGTTTCTTAAATATTTCAATGTTGAAGGATTACAGCCATTCATATTAAGAGCTCCAAAGAGAATTCTTAGAGCAACGGATTAAATTCTTGCCTTACAATTAATAAATACTCTTTAATCTCAGCACGATGACAGAATCAAAGATTATTTTCAATTGATATTCTCTGATTCCAAATTCACAATCAAATTCACTGACGGATTGACAGACGTTTAAGCATAGATGCTCAATGATTTAATGCATATTTATACATACACATATGTCCACATAAGTCCATGCAAAGATACACACATATATACAAATATACATATACGCATATATGTATGTTTATGTATACGCATGTGCCTATAAGTGCATTTATTTGTACATATATGTAGACGTATATGAATGTGCATGTGTGTGCGCGTGTGTGACCATAAAACTATTTTTAATATTTCCAAGCAAAACTTCGTGAGTATACATAAAACATATACATACATACATGCATATATATCTATATCTATATCTATATATATATGTATATATATGCATGTTTATACATATATATGTATATATACACACATATGTTGGCATATATAAATTTTGATTTACGTAAAAGAAGGAAACGTGCTCAATAGACCTCTGTTTTAGAGAAGTGTAGAATACGACGAAAATTGTCAAATGAAATTCTTGATACAGAGGAAATAACCCAGTTTGTCAGCATATTCATATATCTATACATTTATACATACATACATACATACATACATACATACATACATACATATATACACACATATATATACATATATATATGTGTGTGTATGGACAGCAGCGACCATTGTAAGGGAACAGTATCTGTCGTTCTATGTTTGATGCCAATTTTTTAAGATTGTGAGGTGTAATTTAAGGGTCGTAGAGTTCTGCTAATTCTAACAGATCTATTGCCAGCCTAACCAGATAGTGTTCCTCATGTTCGGAATATATATTTATGTGAGTGCATTTTTAGGTATTTGCGTCTTTATGTGAGTGTGTAAATATGTGTTTATATATGTCTGTGTACTACCGTATATCTAAGACTACTTCAGTTTCAGTGTTGGTATTGTTATTCTTATTTTCAGGATTAATTCCCTTTTGTTCGTTCTTTTATTTCCCATCGCTTTTCCTTTATCTCGGTGCATATTGTATTTTGTGTCATTCACAAAAGCATGAACAACGAAAGATCGCCTTGGTATGCAACGATGATATATTAAACGAAATCGCATAACTGAATTGACGTGTAGTAAGTGACACCATACTAAATTAAAGAAACCAATGCAGAAAATAAAGGAACTAATTACATGAGTTCGGGTTTGTTTCATTATAGGACAAACAAAGAAACAATTAGAAATAGGAGCAAACACTTGCAGTAACTTATCTCAGTTAAAAAACAAAGAAGCCAGAAAGATAATTTCGTTGCAGCATTTATTTTTCTGAACGTATTAATTTAGTTATATATGTACTAAGTTAAGTATGATTGAGAGAAAGGAGAAAGGGCATGGACAAACTTATTTCCTCAGCCAAATATTTTACGAGTCAATACCAATTCATTCCTTAGAGAATTACAGTCGCTGATATCTATCTATCTATCTATCTATCTATCTATCTATCTATCTATCTATCTACACAATCATACATATAGATATGTGCGTGTGTGTGTGGGTACAGAGAGAGAGAGAGGGAAAGAGAGATAGATAGAGAGAGAATGTGTGTGTGCGTGTGCGTGTGAAGATCTATGCATAATCTATTTTTAATTATATCTACCTATATCTAATTATATCTAATTATATCTACCTATCCATCTATCTCCATATATCTATCTATCTATCTATCTATCTATCTATCTATCTATCTATCTATCTATCTATCTATCTATCTATCTATACATACATATATATATGTTCTTATTCTTTTATTATTTTCTAGTTTCAATAATTGGAATGTTGCCATCTCGGTGCATCCCATTCAGAGGAAATGCATCATGGTATCTTGTTGGAACCCTCGCCCTACACCATCGCTTCCTACAAACCTTTCTCGTGGTGCACTGTTAGCAAGTGGTACCACGTAGAGAGAGGACCGCTCCAGGAGCACCTCTGCTCTACATGTGCATATGCGTTTTAATGCGTGAGTATACATGTATGTATATATGTATGTTTGTATGTGTATGCATATGTATATATATTTATGTGTTTGTGTGTGTGTTTATTTGCTCTACATAATTGCTTACGCATCTAAATGTTTGTACGTACGTGTATGTAGTTGCATACAGACAGACAGACAGACACACAGCGTTGCACATATACACATGTAACATTTTCATCTGATCGAGATTCCTCGGAAACTTTTAACCCGCTCACACCATCCATCTTGGTCCTACACTAGCAGAGAAATGTTTTTCGGGGAAGCATCATATAGATCAACTTGTGCGTTGATCTACATACGTCGTGTACGAATGACATGCTCAATTCTTATATCTAAAGCGGGAAGGGCAGGGACACACACAAAAATTTACACAATCCAAATGTTCCACCTATTTTCTACATAATGAATACCAGACAGACGCAGTGTAACACCATCGTAAGGGCCTGGTTTGGTTTAGTTTATTTGCAAACCTAAGACGCTGACGCGGTAGCAGGTTGTGAACTAGTCAACGTGGTTTAACTCAATACAAATGGGTTTATCTCATTTATGTATGTATGTATATATATATATATATATATAT
>NC_068981.1:168953027-168953586 GCF_001194135.2 Octopus bimaculoides
TATATATATATATATATATATATATATGTATGTATGTATGCATATATATACATTCGCATATATATATATATATATTATAAACTTAAATGTATGAATATATATACATATATAATTATGCATATATACATAAACACACGCATGCATATCTATATATACGTACAGGAAAAAGTATTTACCTTAAAGTAGATGCCTTTCTTACTCACTCACTCACTCACTCACTCACTCACTCACTCACTCACTCTCAATATGTTTGTGTACACGTGTGTATGTGTGCATGAGTATATACATACATACATACATACATACACACGCACGCACGCATTGTGCCTCACACACACACACACACACACACACACACACACAAACATAAATATTCGTGTGTATGTATGTGCATATACATAGATAAGACGCAGCATTGGTAATTATGTTTAACTGTGAAATAAATGTATTATTTTTATCAGCTCGGAAAATAATATCGCTCGATAAAATATTTCCATCAGACACTGACACGCGCCCATACACACACGCAGATGTATATACATATATATATATATATATA
>NC_068981.1:168954711-168955955 GCF_001194135.2 Octopus bimaculoides
ATATATATATATATATATATACATATATATGTATAAACACACACTCGTACACACATTCACATATATGCTAAACTATTAATGACTTGAGCATACAGCTGGCCCCTAATTCTATGTGTTATATATCATCTGTCTGTCTATCTATCTATCTATCTATCTATCTATCTATCTATCTATCTATCAACCTACCTACCTACCTACCTGCCTGCCTGCCTGTCTGTCTGTCCGTCTGCCTGTCTCTCTGTCGTATGTATTATGCGTGTATGTATGTATGTATGTATGTATGTATGTATGTATTTTACATTGAAAACGAACTGGACCCTTATTTTGAACAATTGTCTTCCTGATTAACTGAGTTTTAAGGAGAATATTATTTATTTATTTATTTATTTACCTATTTATTCATATGCGTTATAGTTCTGTATTTTTATACATTTAAAGATACTCGAATTGATTCGAGTCTGTCATTGCCGATCTTGGGGCGATTATCATAAAACTAATAATAATAATGATAACAGTAACAGCAACAACAACAACAATACTATTAATAATAATAATAATAATCAAGTAGGAAGGCGAAAAGATAGATAGATACAACCATCTTAAGTACGAAATAACCCGGTTATGGCAAATAAAGAAGGTGACGATACAACCAATTGTTGTTGGGTCCTTGAAAACACTATCGGAAGGCATCAAGGAGAATATAAAGGAAATTGGAATAGAGTGCTCAGTAGAACTTTTACAAAAGGTTTGCCTCCTTGGCACGGTCAGAACAATCTGGAAAGTATTAGATAGCTGAAAATAACGAACAGCATGGTATCATAGGCTGCAGATGGTAAGACCGCTACGCATGCAAGAGCCCAAGAGCTCCAACAAAACCTATAATAAAGAAATAATAATAATAGTAATAATAATAATAATAATAATAATAATAATAATAATAATAACCCTTTTTACTGTTAGCACAAGGGCTGAAATTTTGGAGGAGAGGTTAAGTCTATTACATCGAACTCAGTACGCAACTGGTACTTATTTAATCGATCCCGAAAGAATGAAAATCAAAGTCAACCTCGACGGAATTTGAACTCAGAACGTGAAGACGGACGAAATGCCGCTAAGCATTTTGCCTGGCATGCTAACGATTCTGTCAGCTCACCACGTTAATAATAATAATAATAATAATAATAATAATAATAATAATAATAATAATAATAATAATAATAATAATAATAATAATAATAATAATA
>NC_068981.1:168958499-168964977 GCF_001194135.2 Octopus bimaculoides
AAAACGGATCATGGTAAATCTAGATATGTTTATTATATCTAACTGAAGCTAAATAACTGGTAATAGAAAATACAGGCACAAACGCCCTTCCACACAGTTATATATAATATATATATGTGTATGTAGATAGATAAATAGATAGATTAATAGACAGAAGGATAGATACATAGATAGCTATATATAGAAAATTGTTGAGGGGAGAGGATTAATCGATGCCATTGACCCCCGTAACCGACTGATACTTAAATTCATCGAACTAGGATGAATGAATGGAAAAGTAGTATCAATATATTATAATATATGAAACTAGCCAGAAAGTGGTATAGTAATTATAACTTCATGTTGTTCATAATTAAATATTTAAAATTAATGCAAAGTGAAAAGTTTCCGTTATTTAAAAATTTGTTTTTGCATACCGGCATTTGGCAAATTTGAATAGATTCCCTCAGATCATTTCATTTTTAATTATGCAAATTATTTTGAGAAAAATTATTGGTAACTATTTTTCTGTATGGGAAATCTGTCATCTGAGCGTCAGAACTTTGTGTGATTACATTATGTTGATGAGGTCTAATAGACTGAAGCATGTCCTTAGTGTTCTTCGCCTGCATTCAATAACCATAGACATGTAAACTGATTTTGGTTTTTGAGAGATCGATTCCAATTTCTTAAAAAATGTTATCTTTGCGAATTGTGATTATGGTTTTTGATATCTTTTTCTTTTAGAAATTCAAACTATTAAAATTTTTTTTGTGTTTTAAAATTTTTCGTACGTCACCCTTAAATCTAAATATGCTGCTTATGCTTTGCCGTGTTTAGTTTTGAACCAGTATGCCCTGAATCCAAATCTCCGCCTTCTAAGGTGACTGCACCTTTTGTGCTTTTGGGGCTGATGATATAAGTAGCGTTTGAATATTTGGAACGATATAATCAGCTAAACCCCTCTCTCAGATTCGAGACCTCGTGCTTATCTAAGAAATCAATATAATAATCAAGCAATCAGAAAAAAAAATGCTCACCGATCTAATAGCTGAAGAGAATTATGTGCGTGTACTCACGCGTCGTTCGTGAGTAGTCTAACAATATATAAATATAGAAATATTCGCATGTACATATATCACATACGAAACACATATATACGCGTAATGATTTGCTGCTAAAAGGCAAACAACAGCAACAACAACAACAACAACAACAACAACAACAACTACTACTACTACTACTACTACTACTACTACTACTACTACTACTACTACTACTACTACTACTACTACATGAATGGGGATACTTATACTTATTTCATCGGATCAAAAATGTTAGATAAATGTGGTGAGTTGGCTAATCGTTTCAGTGCTGAATAAAATTCGAAGACATGTAGTGGCATCAATTTCATAAACGGATTATCTTGTCTCTTTCGAACAAGAGACAATGGCTGAAATCCTGATTGATTTCGTTTTAAGGATGGATGAGGGTATAAAACCATATGGCCACAATCTTCATTTGAGGACCAACTGTGACTGTTGTGGTTTATAACCTCATTTGCGTCGGATATTTTATTGTCTCTAAAAGACATTGTGTCTGTCGCTTGTCGACAAAAAAAGATAGTAAGCGAAGAAAAAAGAACATGAGAAGTAGAAGTAGAAGAAAGAGAATTGGCGGAGGCAATAATAATAATAATAATAATAATAATAATAATAATAATAATAATGATAATGATAATAATAAAAATAATAATAATAAAAATAATAATAATAATAATAATAATAATAAGATGATGAAGAAGAAGAAGAAGGAGGAGGAGGAGGAGGAGAAGGAGAAGAAGAAGAAGAAGAAGAAGAAGAAGAAGAAGAAGAAGAAGAAGAAGAAGAAGAAGAAGAAGAAGAAGAAGAAGAAGATGATGATGATGATGATGATGAAGAAGACACTCCGACGATACTTGAACTCAAGCCATAAAAATGTACACAAATTTTATTATCGTTCTTTTGATTCCAACCAGTCACCGCTCTGATAGTGATCTCTGATAGAAGCACAAGACCACAAACTTGATTGCCACTTATTTCATCGATTCAGATACAATGGAAAGTTAGTTGATCCCGACGGGAATTGCATTTTGAGTGTGAACGGCTGCAATTAAATAGAGCAATGCATTTTGTCCGTTTTGCCAGTTAGAACTTCCCGGTAAAAAGACAGTAATAATAAAAATAATTTCTTAGCGTTAGGGTTACACGAGGTCGCTTGTCTGGAGGAGAATTATATAAATCCTGTAATTGCCAGGTATTTTATTTTATCGAATCTTAAAGTAGGTGGAGCCAAAGTTTGACTCGGCGGGGTTTGAATTCAAATCAAAACTAGCAGTAACTAAACACTACTAGGTATTTTTTTTAATGAGCTATCAATTCTGGCACTGCCTTAGATGATAATAATGATGATGATGATGATAGTGATGATAATGACAGCAACAACAAGAACAGAAGCAGCAACAGCAACAACAATAATAATGATTTTAAATTTTGGCACAATGCCAGCAATTTAGGGGGAGTGAATAAATCGATTACATCGACTCCAGTGTTCAACTAGTACTTATTTTATCAACCCCGAAAGGATGAAAGGCAAAGTCAACCTCGGCGGAATTTGACCACACAACGTAAAGACGGATAAAATGCCACTACGCTTTTTGCCCAGTGTACTAACAACTCTGCCAGCTCACCGCCTTGTAAATAATAATAATAATAATAATAATAATAATAATAATAATAATAATAATAATAATAATAATAATAATAATAATAATAACAATAATAATAATAATAATAATGGTTTCAAATGTTGTCACAAGGGCAGCAATTTTCGGGGAGGGGATGAGTCGATTACATTGACCTAGTGTTTAGCTGGTACTTATTTTATCGACTCCGAAAGGATGAAAGGTGAAGTCGACCTCGGCGGAATTTGAACTCAGAACTACTACCGGGCGAAATACCGCTAAGCATTTCGTCCAGGGTGCTAACGATTCTTATTTCTTTATTGCCCACAAGGGGCTAAACATAGAGCGGACAAACAAGGACATATAAAGAGATTAAGTCGATTACATCGACCCCAGTGCGTAACTGGTACTTAATTTATCGACCCCGAAAGAATGAAAGGCAAAGTCGACCTCGGCGGAATTTGAACTCAGAAAGTAACGGCAGACGAAATACTGCGAAGCATTTCGCCCGGCGTACTAACGATTCTGTCAGCTCGCCACCTTTAATAATATCGATAATAAGGATTTATTTACTTGCCACTAGCGTGGCTATGAAGACAAATTACAAAAAAAAAAAAAAAAAGCGACGCTGTATGCAGAATTGATTATGAGAAAATGAAACAGTTATGGAGAAAATATACAAAAAGTATAAAATAAGGCATTCCATTAGCAGGAAAACCACTAAGGGCTAATCAAGAAACCCCAAAGATATAGAATTACCCTGAATATAATTTCTGACATTGGCACAATGCCGCAAATTTTGTTGGAGAATGTAGTCGACTAGATTAGATTAGATTAGATTGGCACAAAGATATTATGTAATCACGAACCAACATGTAAAATTCGCACTACAAGGCACTGTACAATATTATGAGAGAGCTTCTGCGTAGTTCCTACAGCTCGACCTGTTAGAAATAGCAATCAAGTCTTCCTCAAATCAGACCCTGTCGTTTTAAACACAATGTTACATTGGATAATGTGATTCTAGATAGACTGCATCTGAAAAAATGGGATGGCTAACGCTGGAATGCCCTTTGAACAAAGTTTTGTTTTGATCAAAGCTAACAGGGTACTAAACAACAGCAAAATCAACGTAGAGTACTAGAAATACAATAAAATAACACCTTTAGATAAGCAGACTACACAGAAGTGCGCACTTCTATGCAATGGAAGCACGCAGTAAAAAAATATTAGTGATAAAATGCACAAGTACATTCCAGAACCATTAATCGAACGTGACTAGTTCACCATCCACCGGGATAGTCCCTTCATCATTATGAATAGAAATTGTACTGATAATAAAGCAGCCAGTTTCCTTTAAGACAAGGCAAATAAAAATTAACAACTGATGGATGCCTGTGTATTTTTTTATAGTTTCACAAAATGCACAAAACGGTTCTACAAAATATCCAACTAGAAAGAAATACCAAATGAAGTTATGTAAAAATGTGGAAAATGGAAACTGATAATACTGCTAATAACTGAACTCCTTTGTAATTCGAATTAAGTCTGAAGACATTCGAGGTGCCATAGTTTATACAAAATATATATAGATTCCTTTATTAGGCAGGTAATTGCTGATATCACCAATTCGAAGCTCACTATATAGCTGTTAATTAGAACATCACCAGAAATAATTAAGCACTAAATGATTCTATAAATAACTACTACAACTTTAATATACTACAGATGATTCCATGTTTTATAATCTTCAATAGCTAAACCAACAAAATGTTGAACGAGAGTATATACCAATATGTACGGTATCGAAGGTAATATTGATTTCTGACATTTGAAAGAGTAATTCACTGTCGAGCCCATAAAATTAACACATCTCTGGAGCCCATATTATTGCTTCGAATCTGTGTAGGATATTTAAACTGAGAATATAGCGAGACAAAAGTTAAAAGCTGTTTGTCATTTTGTCTAATGCTTTACAGTGTCCGCCACTCAAATAGCTCTTTGACTTCTTTGTAACCGAGAAAAATAACGTCATACAACTTAGCTGTTCGATAAGTAGAGAATGATTAAGTAAGTATCAGACTGAAATAAGTTGTGGGGCGAAGATAGTGGTAATGTAGCATGGCAGCAGTCCAAAGACTAAAGTAGGTAAAAGTGTAAGAGTATGATCTAGAAGCAGACATTAACGAAAATTAAGGAAACAAAATCCCCCTTGACCTTTGAATATCAACTTGAGAACTTCATGTAGTAAATATAAAGTAGACTTTATCCATTTACAAGCAAGAACTATGTTAGAACTTGAACTCTTCAATTTTATGTATCATTCATTGAGCCAACGTTCTGTTAGAAATAGCAGCTAAATCTTTCTCAAATCACACTCTACTGCTTTAAGAGAGATAAAACCCGATAAAATATGTGGTTGTTGATGCAATTAGACTTCGTTACTGATATACTATAGACAAAGTAGTCATGGTTAGAATACCTTCATTCACGACTGAGCTTATGTAAGACTAAGAAATAACAATAACAACAGACACAATCATGAATTAACAAAAGCCACAAGAACAATAACAACAACGACACCATTACTACTAACTTCCAGCAATAAAAGCAACAACTATAATAGCGAAACCTATTTAAAATAATACAGTAATCTGATAGCCTTCAGTTGTTAGTCACACCGTTCCATAATATCTCATGTGAGCTTCATAGACCGTACCATTTCAAAGACTAAAATATAAGTGCCAACGAAGAAGCCACTACGTGGTATTTTGAAGGGTAGAGAGAGCGTCCAAGTTCTACCAAATCTCACCTTGTATTCTTAAAAAGGAAGGGTACATTGAGCAATGTAGTTTTACTTACAAACAAAAGAAAAAAAATGCGGTATGGACAATTCTGGAATACCGTAGAACTTACGCCTGCTGAATCAGAGTTCACCATATGTTAAACACAACAACAACAACAAAAGCAACGAACTTCAAAACAGCATCAACAGCAACTACAATGAGCAATGAAAGGACAGGAATTCAACCTGCAAGAATTTGTTTTACAAGATACGTGAAATTGAAAGAAATGACATAATACACGCGTGGGCGCATATACGCACACAGTGGCACACATACACACACACACACTCACACACATACACACACACTCATACACACACACACTCACAAACACTCACACACACATACACACACGCATACACATAAAAACACATCATTTGTAAATTACAATAAGAGTTTTAGGTTCGAATCAGAACTGCATCAGTGGCGGACAATTCATTGAAGCAATACAGGGCCTCACGAGCAATAAATAAAACAAAACAAAACAAACACAGCAAAATAATATGGCGACGTTTATGACACCAGCAGAAGCTGGAAAGATGTTGAATCAAGGAGCAGAAGGGAATCTACGAGATCGTATCTTGACTGAACAATAAAAATCAGTCAAATCTCTTTTAGATCTCGACTATTTTTATCGCTTTCTTATGCTTTACTTGTTTCATTCATTAGACAACGGCCATGCTATGGCACTGCGTTGAAGAATTTTAGTCAAACGAATCGAACCCAGTACTTGCTTTTCTGGTACTTATTTTATCGGTCTCTTTTGGCGAAACGGTAGGTTACCAGTTGTCAAATGGTGGTAGGGAACACACAGAGACACAGACACACACAGATACACACACACGCAAAATACAAACACATATAAACATACAAACAGATACACACACACACACACACACACACACATATATATATATATATATATATATAT
>NC_068981.1:168964987-168967519 GCF_001194135.2 Octopus bimaculoides
TATATATATATATATATATATACAACGGGTTTCTTACAGTTTCCGCCCGCCAAAACCACTCACAAGGCTTTAGTCGGTTCGAGGGCATACTACAAGACACCTGCCCAAAGTGCCATGCAGTGGGACTGAACCCGGAACCACATGGCTGGAAAGCAACCTGAGCCGATATAAGAAAATATAAACAGATCAGTCATGGCTGGAACGCCACTATGAAAGCAGATAAATCTCCCATACCGCCTTTAAAAGGATGTGTTGGACAACGTAATACCGGGTTCCTTATACAACTTGGGTCTGTCAGTCAGTCCTATTTCTTTTTAGTGGGTCTGAACAACTACAACAAGGTGAATAGTTATAGTAAATTCACAGATTAGTATAAATCTATAAATGTGTATGTGAGTCTATATGTCTATATATGTGTATGCGAGTGTGTATGTGTATGTGTATATATGGGTGGTGATATAGTCGAAGTAATTGACTTTAGTGTATGCCTCAAACTTATTTCATCAATCTCTTCTGGGATAAGAGGCAAATCTAACCGTGGCAGGATTGAACTCAAGACGTTGAAGGACGGAGCTAAACACCTTTTAGATTAACTTGGAGCACTTGTTTCGACATTCAATGAAGGACAGAATATTTGAATAAACAATGGTAACGATTATAACGCTTGCAACTATAGGCACGATACTTGAAGTTTCGACTGAGGGGAACAGTCGAATACATCGATTCCAATGCTCCGAAAGGATGAAAGGTAAAGTGAATCTCGCGGGAATTGGAATTAAGAATGTAAAGATGGAAGAAATACTGCTAAGCATTCTGCCAGGCGTGCTAATGATTCTACCAGGTCACTGACTTAATAATAATAATAATAATAATAATAATAATAATAATAATAATAATAATAATAATAATAATACAGAAAGTTTCTCTGCCCTAGGTGTCAGGAAGACACTAGGTAAGAAATGGAAATAGAATTGAAAGAAAATGCTAATGAAAATAATAATAATAATAATAATAATAATAATAATAATAATAATAATAATAATAATAATAATAATAATAATGATGATAATAATAATAATCCTTTCTACTAAAGGCAAAAGTCCTAAAATTGGGTGGGAGGGATATTAGTCGATTTCATCGACCCCAGAGTTCTACTGGTTCTTAATTTATGGACCCCGAAAGGATGAAAGGCAACGTCAACCTTGGCGGAATTTGAACTCAAAATACTGCTAAGCATTTCGTCCAGCGTGCTAACAATTCTGCCGTCTCACCGCCTTAACAATGATAATAATAATAATAATAATAATAATAATAATAATAATAATAATAATAATAATAATAATAATAATAATGATAATGATAATGATGGTGATGATGGTGATGATGATGATGATAATAATAATAATAGTAGTAGTAGTAGCAGCAGCTACTCTAACAATAATAATAATAATAATAACAATAATACTACTACTAATAATAATGATAATAATAATGAATATGGTAACTACGACGTTGACAACGGCCATGATGATAAAGATGACAACAACGACGCGGATGATAATAATGATGATAATGCAGAAGGGGAGACAGGAGCAGGAGGAGAAAAACCTAGACACCGTGATGGCGGTGATGAGGATGCACATGATGATAATGATGACGATGATGATGACAACGACGACGATGATGATGATGATGATGATGATGAAGACGACGACGACGACGATAATGATGATGATGATGATGATGATGATGATGATGAAGACGACGACGACGACGACGTCGATGATGATGATGATGATGATGATGATGATGATGATGATGATTGAAATAGAAAGGAAAAAGAAATATATATTATAACCATCACAGAGAATAAAATAGAATTGTATTGCTATTGGCGACAACCTTTTGCCATATCGAGACTTGTATCTAAGTGTGTGTTGTCTATTGTTCTTGAGTATTTCTGAGTTAGAAGAACACAAAAGTTCTTGGTTTACCGAGATGTTAAATAATGTGTATATTTTAATTTTCTTTTTCTATTCATTTTAGTCTCAAAAGGAAGTAATCATATACACCCCAACGCGCACACATTCATTTCTCCTAACTTTTTTGTGTGTATGTGTATATATGTATATGTCGGACCACTGAACTCAATACGATTTATTTCATTCTCTCTCTGTTTATTTCCTCATTCCTTTCTGTCGAAGGGCATAGGCTCGAAACTTAAAAGACTTTTCCATTTTTCCCCAGCGTCAAACTAATACACTTGCTTGTTGTCCCTACATCGGTCTTCGTCTTTGTTTTTCTATAAATTTGAATTGTATATATATATATATATATATATACCGGAGCAAGCACATAAATGTGAAACAAGGTGGAAAAAAAGAGTACTAACATACCAGAGGTAGAGTAAGATATTTTGTTTAAAAGCACCAGAAATATGACAAAAGCTGTTACTCAGAGTTTCACGCTCCTGTTCGTCGGACAGTTTTGGTAGAATCTAGCATTCTAACAAAACTGTGCGACGAACGGGAA
>NC_068981.1:168968464-168969021 GCF_001194135.2 Octopus bimaculoides
ATATATATATATATATATATATATATATAAGCACACATATATAAATATTGTTGTATTTCGGGCTGGTTATTTTTATTTTTTTGCCAATTAAACACGCACTGCATATTCGTTCTTATTACTGTTCTTATTTTAACTCCTGTTCATTGTCCGGAAATCTTTCAGCACACATCTGTAACTCCTTCAGGGACACTTTCCGCAGTCGTGTGTGCTCCTGTTCCGCTTAATCGATTCTGTTCTTTTACGACACATCATAGAAGAACAGATTGGATTAAGCGGTGCAGGAGCACTCACAAGTGCGGAAAGTGTCGCTGAAGGGGTTACAGATGTGTGACGAAAGATTTCCGGAAAATGGACAGGAGTTAAAATAAGAATAGCAATAAACGTTTGAAGAACGAATATGTAATGCGTGTGCTTATTTGGCAAAAACAAAGAAAAAAAATGACCATTCCTAAATATAACAATATCTGAAGTGAAACACACGGTTTCACTTCAGGAATCTTGCAACACAAATTCATTAGCGTATATATATATATATATATATATATATATATATATAT
>NC_068981.1:168969041-168970808 GCF_001194135.2 Octopus bimaculoides
GAGAGAGAGAGAGAGAGAGAGAGAGAGAGAGAGAGAGAGAGAGAGAGAGGAGGAGAAATTGGAAAAAGATTGAGTGGAAATGTGAGAGAAAAAAGCAGAGAGCCTAAAGTATGATTGCATATTCAAGTATTTACAAAATTTATAACAATTTGCGTTAATGACTTGTATTTAGTAGGTTTTCTAGAGTTTTTTTTTTATATACTCTCTTTGGTTTCCTTCCATTCTGCCCGCCCGCTTTTACATTTGTTCCTTCGTGGCATTCATTGTTTGTGATTTAATAACCACATGGTTAATGTCTATGACCCCCAGCTATATCTGGGTCCCATATATGACCCAGGTATAGCTGGGAGTGATAGTGAAGCTGTGGATTCAGAGTTACTCCACGTGTGGGTCGAGGCGATCGGCGGCTTCACACCCTTCGATTCTGACCTAGAATAAAACAGTTATAACTACAACGTTTAAAAGGGCTTATACTTGAATGGCATGGAACAATTAAGGACAATTTCTCTCTATGGACGGGAAACGACACCTGTCTATATCAACTTATATCTTAGTCGAAGTGCAACAGTACTACAATCCAGCAAAAAACTTGCCAGTTATATTGTACACATAAATGTTGACGATAGCTGTTTACATTTTATGGTTCCAACCTACAGCTGTTACATAGCCATGTTCCCTGATTTACCACTGGATGCTCTGAAATATTTGAAGATAAGTGTATTTGTATTAACGACGTGAGATATATTCAGTCAGGTGATAATCAGCGCGCTGTAGGTTCTTCCATTACAGCTGACACATTTTCAACTTAGTTAACAGCGAATACGTATTTATGTAATGCTAATGGCTACCCTGTCACCGTATAACAGTTAACTATAAAACAGGACATTTTAGAAATTAATTTAAGAGCACAATATGAAAATTACATAAAATTCAATATGATCAGTGAATATTACATAATATACGGTTTATAGATTTATTATGCACGGACGCTCCACATTTTCAGAGAAAGAGGGAATAAGATTACATAACAAGAATACCACTTTCCAAGGTTATATTTGAAATCGTAAGAAAACAGAAGTTCAGACTGGGGCCTTACACCTTATATATAGGCTTCATTATCACAAGTGTATATTTCTCGTTTTAACTCCATCTCACTTGTTTTTCATTTCATTACTGATAATTTTTCTAATGTTCCTACACCTCACTGTACTCTGATTTACTCTGGAAAATGATTCGGTATTTTCTTCTACATTAAACTGTAAAAGTAATTGTATATAATTTTCTAATGAAATAAATATCGTATTGCATAATTTTCATTACCAAATAAGTATCATAATGCGCGAGCGTGTGTGAGTGTGTGTAGATATACATGCAATATGCACTGGCACTCCACCGGTTACGACGACGAAGGTTCCAGTTGATCCGGTCGTTAAATTAATTTGGAAGTGGCAGAGCACTCCACAGGCAAGCGTACCCTTAACGCGGTTCTCAGGGAGATTCAACATGATACAGAATATAATAAAAGGCCGGCCATTTGAAATACAGGTACAACTCATTTGTGCCAGTTGAGTGGACTGGAGCAACGTGAAATAAAGTGTCTTGCTCAAGGACACAACGTGCCGCCAGGAATCGAACTCATCATCTTACGACCATGAGCCGATTACTTTATCACTAAGCCAGGCGCCTTCACACGCAATATGCATATATATGTGTGTATATATATATATACGCAAATATATTTATGGATATATATATATATATATATAT
>NC_068981.1:168971492-168977377 GCF_001194135.2 Octopus bimaculoides
ATATATATATATATATATATATATATATATATATATATATACACACACGCACACACACCTACATATTCACACAAACATAGCTATCCATGGACACAAGCAAAATCTCCACACGCCCACACAATCACACATGACTTTCTTATGCCATTTTAAGAGAACGGCCTCAGAATTAGCAAATCGTGATTGTGTGACCTGGTCACACCCCGTTCCCACATCATTAAAGATTAAGTGACATAAAGTTTCGAAATCGCTAATCAAGACTGGATCAAGGATTTGGTATTATGTTCTTTTTGCTTACTCGAAGGAGCCTGATTACTGGAGAACTTTCATTTAATCTGATATTAGCCGCAGGCTTAATTTGATAACAAGAACAGAATTTCAAAGGTTAAGTTTGACTTATGTGGATTGTGATTTAATATCGATAATTTTCTTGATGCTATTATAAACACATTTGTTAAAACTAGATTTGGATATGATATGTTGATATGTGTTAACGATTAAACGCTAATGTTAGATTGATGTTTAAGGCGGCGAGCTAGAAGAATCGTTAGCACGCCGGGCCAAATGCTTTATATTCTGAGCTCAAATTCCGCTGAGGCTGACTTTGCTTCTCATCCTTTCGAGGTCGATAAAATAAGCACCAGTTGAGACCTTGGGTCGATGTAATCAACTTGCTGGCCTTGTCTCAAAATTTGAAGCAATATTATATCCATGTTTTATTTATGAAATTTATTCCAGGAATCACGCCAACATTTCTATCGGTTTATATTTACATCTTAAGTTCCATTCGTAAGACGAATAACAGGTGATTTTTTCAAATCGATATCGAAGCCTCTTTTTCGTTCCTTGATATGCTACGAATAGCTGCGAAATTTCCCCCAGATTACACATCGGATAATGCAGTTCCTCGTACCCTATGCTTGAAAATAAAACAAACAATATTGTCACAGATGAAATTCTTTTAATAATAGTTTGCTTGATGTGAGCTGACCTTGGTTATATAACAACAAGAACAATAACAACAGCAAAAATTATTACTACAACTACTATCGTGTTTTATCGATCACAGGGCGTGAGTAGATAACGCTGATTCCTACAGGAGTTTGAACTCGAAGAAGACACCGACTAAACTAAATACTTAAAAAATTTTAAACAGTGCATTATCAGTTTTGCCATTTCGCCTGTTTAAGGTATTTTTTATAACGTGCAAATGTATTGGAATTTTTTTATATTTTCGTATATAAAAAGTTATGCCTTTGACGAGGTCGGGATGTATTCATTTTAATCCGCACTCTATCCAGTTCAGGGCGGTACCAGCTTAGTTTTCATACTATCCTACTTTCCTATTAAAATAAAATGATTTGAAGCTTAAAGACGAGGTAAGCTCATCATATATATATATATCATATATCAATTTTCTCTTGTAGCTAGTTGATTCTAATAATTAGTAGAAATAAAAAAATATATTGTTAATTTTTTAAAGGTGATAACACATCAAAACAGAGTACTCCAGAAAATGTCTTGCTAAGTGTAGTACATTTATTTTTACTTCAAGCAACAAGTGGAGATGCCTTAATATTTTATTGTTTTTAGCTCGATATATTTTTCCGAACTCGGTCATCTTCGTATTTATCTGAATGCTGAATGCCATCCTTTTTTCTAAATGTATTTCCTCTTTATAGAAATTGCTTAAGAAATTACATTTTCGAAACAGTTTATTCTGTTTGCCCATTTCATTTTTGCTTTTCTTCTGCAAAATAACACTATATTTCTAAAATGTTAATGCTTCTTCAGGAAAATAGAGATTGCCTTAAAATTCATTGTGAAATGTAACATAAGAAATATTTGAGTAAATTAGTACCATGGAATTTAATCATTAAATATTTAATGACTACTAGCAGCAATATTTCATACACAGACCAAAATGCCAAAGTTTTTGCGTGTGGTCTAATCGATTATATTGCTGCCACAACTTTACTGATACTTATTTCATCGATCCAGCTGGAGGAAAAGCAAAGTCAACCGCGTCACAAGAGATTTCTAAAATAAATATAATGACATAAATTTTAGTGAGATGAATAACCCATTGCTGCGATCCCACTTAATGACTGGCATTTATTGATGTTTGAATTTACAACGTAAAGGTAACCTCACTCACAGGGGTAGAATATTTTGCCCGATGCTATGCAGATTATGGTAAATGTATCTTCGCTCCTGTTGGTAATATTAATAACAATTTCTAATATAGGCACAAGTCCTTAAATATTGCGGATGAGTATAGTTTGGGACGGATATTTATTTTATCGACCCATCGAAACACAAAGCTGATCTTGGCAGGATTTATAATCAGAAAATATTGGCTACAATCAGATACTGATAATAGTTTTGTTCGCCGCTTTTCCGATTCAGTTTAAGTGATTATCTCAAAGTGCTTTAAAGGCTACTTGTGACAAGTTGTGGTTATTTAGACAACATTCATAATCTGGTAACATTCCATTCTCACATTAGGAAGATTAGCCTATATTGTTTCCTTACAGCATACTTTCCAAAGTATCAAAAATATCAATAATTTATAATGAAGCACAGGATATATATAACAAAAGACGTAATTTCTTTAAAGAAAATCATAATGCAGCACGTCATATTCAGCTTTTGTTTACGCCTGTGTTAGCTATACTGTCCCCTTATTCATACTCCTTCTGAATGAGCAAAACTATGATTTAAACTGTAAACCAAATAACTATATTATTATGAAACTAACAAATAAATTAGAGCAACATTTACAAGCTATTACAGTCGCTCATTGTTCAAACCATTTAAAAGCTAAGGAAGATGTCTCTGAAGCCACAAATGTTGAAATTCTGTGGTGTTATATTTAATTAATTAGACAATAATAACCATTGGAGTTTTCAAACATCTTTTGATAATATTAGTAATTGGAAGTTGCAGAATTTACCACTGAAATAATCGAATAATTCATTAACATGATATCAAGGAAAAAGAAATGACTAAAGTATTATAAATTATCTAAAATTTCTCATTTATCTCTACACTTCACAAATTTTCCTGACCTTCTAGAAATAAAAGCTAAATTTCCATTAAAATATCACTAGCACCTCTTTAACAATGAGGTTGAAGTGCACATTAGATAATGTCGTCCTAAATTCATACGGGCCAAGAGAAAGATGGAATAGTTAATCATAGTTGTTACGCTTTGATAAAAAGACTGGGTTGATTCGAAGAAGAAAAGTCGGATGAAGCATGTGGGGAGGACTCGTTAACATATTAAATGTAATTTATAACAATAGCAGGAAAACTTTGCTTCCGAAGTAAATGTCAACGATGAATTATATTGCTTTATATTGTTTTGAGTTTACTGAATAAAAACACAGTGACGTGAGATAAAGACTTAGGAGTGAGATTTATAGCTCAATTTGGAGAATATTATGCAATACTGAGATGAAAATTTAAATCAATAAGTACAGCAAGTTGATTGAAAGGAAATACATCTACTCAAATATTTCATTACCTTCAAATTTCACCAGAGTTGCATATGCTTTTCATTTTGTAGCTCTCCACTTGAGACAATAAAATAAATGAGGTAATACACTAGTTTAGGCAAAAACTAATATTACTTTTCTCTGAAAGATTTCGCATTATAACTCGCCAAAAGAAACAGCAATGTCCGTCACTAACTTGGAAACGAATGAAATGAAAATCGATAGACTGGTGTCACTAACATCTCGAAACAAATAAACAAACCACAGTTATTTTCACAATTCTTATTTATTTGAATTTAAAAAAATATGACTGTTGCAAAAAAAAAAAAAAAAAAAAAAGAAAATTGGAGAGAAAAATACTTCAAGTGCTGGCAAAGAAGTCCTTCCTCAGTTTGGTTAAGTAGAAATATCGTCTCACTGTTGATATTCTCTGGAAATTATCAATGATTCACAGTGATTACAACACATACTCAATCTGCCATTAAATAACAGGTATATGCTATATTTGTATGAACATGATAAAAAATATCTTTTTCCTTATATTAATATACTGTCTCAAATTAACGTGTGTGAGGTCTAGTCGAATAAATTGATTTCAGTATAGTACTGGTATATATTTCATCGACACCCTTAGAGGAATTAAAACCGAATTTCAGGAAGGTCAGAATTCAGAACGTAGAGGAAGAAAACTAAATATTAGTTTAGTCCAGAAAATCTGAAGTTTCTGCCTAACCCACACAGTCCTTTCTACGATCATAATTTACTTTCTTTATTTTGACAGGAGAAAACACTAAAAAGATTGAGGAGACAAATTCCTCTTCGGTCAAGCCCTATTCAAACATCTTCAAACTACATTTTGAGACGGATGAGAACAGGGGCAGAGGAAGCTACTGCACTCCATCAAGTTTGCTGGAAAGTGAGAGTGACGTCGGTGACCCGAGTGAATGGGCCCGCAGATTTGAGGACACTGCTGGAAGAGGATACTTTCTAGTGGCAGTGAATGTATCCGAGGGTTTGTGAATTCCTCGAGTGGTTACAAGTGGCTAACATCCTGTTGCGTCGTTCATAACATTTCCTGGTCTAATAATGTTGCTTATACTTGTTTTCTAATACCCTTAGTTTATGCATTGTCCCAATGCTTTTGTATACTTGTATGTTATTATTATTATTATTATTATTATTATTATTATTATTATTATTATTATTATTGAATGAGAGATCAGTGCATGCCGTCAAAGTGACTATATTATTATCATTATTATTTACTTTTAATCTGTATGTTTGAAGACGTTGCACTGTATCCCATATCGTGATGTTGTGGATTGAAGATATTGTGTCTACCGGTGGTTTGTACTGTCTGTCAAGTCACAACAAGGACCCGATAGACATTACTTACGCAATCTTTATTATTATTATTATTATTATTATTATTATTATTATTATTATTATTATTATTATTATTATTATTATTATTATTATTATTATTATTATTATCATCATTATTAATGCTATCATTATTGATGTTGTTGTTTTTGTTGCTGTTGTTGTTAAGGCGACGGGCGGGCAGAATCGTTAGCACACCGCATTAAATGCTTAGCGGTATTTACTCCGTCTTTTCGTTCTGTGTTCAAACTCCACCGAGGTCGACTTTGACTTTCATCCTTTCAGGTTCGATAAAATAAGCACCGGTTGAGTACTGAGGTCAATGTAATCGACTGGCTCACTGTACCCCTAAAGATTTCAGGCCTTGTGCCTATATTAGAAAGGATTATTTTTATTATTGTTATGGTGTTATTATTAATGCAGTGAATTGGCGAAATCGTTAGAGGGCTGGTATTTCTACCTGCTTTTTACACTCTGCGTTCATATCCTATCGAAGTGAAGTTTGCATTTCATCATTTCGTGGTCGACAAGTAAAGTACCAGTCAAATGTCAATCAGCTTACTCACCTTCCCTCAAAACTGGTGGCCTTATATCAACATTTTAAAAGCATACTTATTATTATTATTATTATTATTATTATTATTATTATTATTATTATTATTATTATTATTATTGTTATTATTATTATGGTGAGCTCATAGATTTGTTAGATTGTCGGACAGAGTACCTTGCAGTATTTTTCCGGCTCTTTACGTCATGAACGCGAATGCTGCTGATGCGAATTTTCCATTTCATCCTTTCTGGGTCAAAAAATGAAAAAGCCCCTGTAGTACTGGAGTTTGTTATTATTTATTTATTTATGTATTTATGAATTTATTTATTTATTTATAATGATAATAATAATAATTTTTATTGTGTTATTATTATTATTATTGTTATTATTATTATTATTATTATTATTATTATTATTATTATTATTATTATTATTATTATTATTATTATTAT
>NC_068981.1:168978577-168981077 GCF_001194135.2 Octopus bimaculoides
TATATATATATATATATATATGTATATATATATATATAACAATCACGATATCTTACGTGGACCAAGGAACATATTTTTGCGGGATGAGCAATATATTCGTGTAAATCAAGTACTCGAATGGTACTTTATTTTAATGATCTCAAAAGGATGAAGGGCAAAATTAACTCCGGTAAGATTTAAACTCACATCTTAGGAGCTGGAAGACATACAGCGAGACATCTTGTCCGACGGACGCTCTAACTATTCTACTAATCCACCATCCTTAATGATAATAATAATAGTGATTTCAAATTTTGGCAAAAGACCAGCAAGTTCATGGGTAGGGTTAAGTCGATTACATCGACCCTAGTACTTGACTGGTACTTATTTTATCGAGCCTAAAAGGGATGAAAGGTAAAGTCGTCTTCGGCGGAATTTGAACTCAGAACGTAAAGATGGATAAACTACCGTTGAACATTTTGCCCTGCGCGCTAACGATTTGGCCAGTTCGCCGCATTATTATTATTATTATTATTATTATTATTATTATTATTATTATTATTATTATTATTATTATTATTATTATTATTATTATTATTATTATTATTATTATTATTATTATTATTATTATTATTATTATTATTATTATTATTATTATTATTATTATTATTATTATTATTATTATTATTATTATTATTAATAATAATAATAATAATAATAATAATAATAATAATAATAATAATAATAATAATAATAATTTCATTTATTTGCCACAAGGGCGAATGATGAGTGGGACAATACAAAGGCTGACATAAAATGTGGGGATTTAATAATAATTTCTTTTATATTCTTTAATAATGATTTCTTTTAATAACAATAATAACAATAATGATAATTATAACAATTTCTAACGTAGGCAAATAAGTATAAATTATTATGATTATTAAATTCATTATTGTTATTATCATTTACAATAATGTATGAAATTTAGAACGATTCGTACGCTTCTTGCTTCATTTTCCTGGCGCGAAAAATTGTAGTTTAATGTTCCGCAGAGTGTATATTAAACTGCAAGAAATGAAAACTGCTTACAGGTCAATTTCTGCCATAGTAGTTTAGCGTCTAGCCAGTAACAGGGAAGATTATAGGGATACATAATTGTGTTGAGTTTTCTCTCTCAATGTATTTTTTGCTTTTTTAAAAAATTAAAGTTTATAAATGAAGATTTACAGACATACACGCATAAATAACCAGACGTTACCATGAAAATGGAGACTAAAAATTTTGAAGGTGAATGCATGCATACTTACATGCATCACACACTGACATGTATATATATATACATACATATATATGCGTATATACACACACACATATATATATACACACACATATATATACATATATATACACATATATATATTCATATATATATATACTTATATTTACACATTTTTCGTGTTTGTACATATATCTATATCTATTTATCTATATATGTACGCGTCTATATAGACAAGTGTATATATACTTATCAATATATATTATATCCCATACAAGTGGAAATGAATCAACGCATGTCCACGTGAGTACCAATCATCTGGAGAGTCAATTCTTCAACAACGTCCAAGTGAAACAGGCATATAGATGAATATGCTTATTGGTAAGCATATATACGGTAATATGTATATATGCACACACGTACACACAAACACACGCACTCACACATTATTTGTATGTATATATATATATATATATATACATATATATATATGTATGTGTGCATGTAGCATGTATTGTATGTATAGTTATTTCTTTGCTATACATGTACAACTCTACATGTAGTATGTATAGTTGTTTTTTTTTTTAATTTTCTTTTCTTATAAATCAATGACGAGCTTGATAAATATTATTTGTTAAACAAATGGGCAAAAGCTTTAGCAAAACGTACCACAATGACAACAATTTCAGCAACAGCAATATCTCAGAATATATGTTTTATCGATAAGAGCAATAGCATCAAAACAGCAGCAACAGTAGTAACAGTTATGGGCATGAAGTCTTTGCTTAAAGACAACTATATTAAATGAAACGTTGATGTTTACGAGGACTAAAATGTGTTGTTCCGTTCGGCGTAAAACTAATTTAGTAGTGAATATGAGAGTGATGTTCGACTAAATCGTTTCTCATACCTTTACACGTATTTATTTCGGAAAGAGGAGAAGGATTGTCTCCTCAGTGGGGGTCGAACTCTGAATAATGTAGTACAAACACTAGATACGTTAAAGCAATATCTTATAGCAACGCTTGTAACTAAACTAATGATTTCTAACTTCAGAACAAGCGCAGCACTATTTCAACATATATACAGCAAAGATATAGCGCACATTTTGAAGAGGTGTGTTTAATTGAATCAAGGCCTATACTTCACTTGAATTGTTGCTTATTACACGGCGAGGAAAAGAATGTAAAAGTCGAAATCTGTGGGATCTGAACTCAGAATATAAAGAGACGCAATGAAACA
>NC_068981.1:168982240-168986271 GCF_001194135.2 Octopus bimaculoides
ATTATTATTATTATTTTATGCTTGACTTTTGCATTGCATTTGTACAAGTTGGCTCCAAGTCTCACCCAGAGACCTCAAGAGACAAGTTAGAAGTTCATGCTGGTGTTATGCCTAGGGTGTTATATATTTGGTTGTGTACATAGTATTGTTCTAGAGAATGGTTAAGAAACCGTAAGAAAATTATGTGTTTGTTTTAAAATTTGAGATTACATAGACAGTATTTTACGTAGGATATGGGTAGTTCCCATGAGCACTGTATTTTGAATTTCTGCCATTTTGTGATTTCCTGGTATCTGAGCTAGGTAGCAATCAGCACCTTTTGCTATCTGTTGTGTCGACGACCTCAGGCGAAGAAGTAGGATCTCCCAAGACATATAAATAGAGATAGTCTGGCCATGGTAGGGGTGTTGAGTAGCAGTTGAGTAGCAGTTGTGTACCGGTTGAGTAGAGATCATCCGAAGGTGCTAGATAGCAGTAACTTGAGACATAACACTATCATTCCTAGGACACCTATCACAACAGGTATTGTTTTAGTTTTCAGGTTCCACATTTTGCTAATTTCTATTTCAAGATCTTTATACTTGCTCGGTTTTTGGTAGGTCTTGACAGATACGTTTATATCGAAGGGGATTATTATTATTATTATTATTATTATTATTATTATTATTATTATTATTATTATTATTATTATTATTATTATTGCTGCAGTTTTATATAATTGTAGGAATACTTTGTCCTATCGGGTGCAGCTCCATGCACCTCAACTAAGAGCGGGTGTGCACTGGGTATTCTATTGATAAGATTCCACAAAATATGTAGTCATGCAGTACCTACAAGTGCTGTTTTCTTCATGTTGTGTACGGGTATGATTTCTAGAGTTTACATGCTGCATGTTTAATCATACATAATGGTTAATTATTCATCATGTACCTATTATTATAAAGATAGTTTCTGTTTACTATACCAATATTCTATTTATCTCAGTCTCGAGGTCTTTATATTTTTTAGTTTCTCTAATTCTTTTGGTGATATATTATTATCTGATGAGATTGGCACATAATCGTCGACAACAGTAACCAATTATTATTATTATTATTATTATTATTATTATTATTATTATTATTATTGTTATTCAGGCGACGAGCTGGCAGAATCGTTAGTAGGCCGATCAAAATGCTTAGCGGTATTTCGTTGATCTTTACGCTCTCAGTTCAAATTCCACGCCTAGGTCGACTTTGCCTTTCCTCCCTTCGTGGTCGATAAAATAAGTACTAGTTGAGCACTGTGGTCTATGTAATCGAATATCTCCTCCCTCAAAATTTCAGGCCTTGTGCTTAGAGTAAAAAGTATTGTTATGGATCATTATTATCATCATCATCATCATTATTATTATTATTATTATTATTATTATTATTATTATTATTATTATTATTATTATTATTATTATTATTATTATTAATGTTGTTATCAACATATATACTACTATCATATATGATCGTGTGTGTGTGTGCGTGTGTGTGTATGTGTGTGTGTGTGTGCGTGTGCATGCATGTGTGCGCATGTAAGACATTGCATTGAATAGCAATGCCTTGCATAATGCTATAACTAGTGCAGTACCCTTAAAAATGATGGTATTTGATTAGTATTTCCTGATATTTCTGTTGTAAGCTTCCTTGCTTCTGTTACTTCTCGTGTGTCTTGTCATTTTGCTGCACTTCTCTCCAGTCCTCACCCGACATTGGGTTTTGATTTTGATGAAAGTTTTCCTGCAGTTCGAAGTCAGACACTGTCTCTGCGATCGAAGAATTTTTCATGTGCATGATTTGCAATTACTTTCCGTGTGTCTAAAACGTATTATCTTCATTTCTTTACTCTTACGCTCTCACTCTAGAAGTCTCCTTCATTATTTTTACATACGTATTTCAGTATTTTTTCTTTTCCAGTTTTGATATTCTTAATTATTATAGCTCAATGTCCTTCTCTGCAAACTGCTTTACAGTACTGTAGATTTTTAGGGATTTATGACGGATATGAAAGAAGTAAAAGGATAACCTTCATCATCAACTTTACTATCAGCTTCATTCTCATCAAAATTATTATTATCAAGAAATATAGATAGTTCCTATCTATCTATCTATCTATCTATCTATCTATCTATCTATCTATCTATCTATCTACTTGTCTGTCTGTTTGTCGGTCTAATTGACTTTCTTTTCTCACATCAAACCTTGCCCCACCTCTTCTGTTTATTCTCAAATGTCTACCCTCCTTACACTTTGTTATCTTTCAAAAGCGTCTCTATCTATATATCTATTATTTTCGCATCAGCTCCCTCTCTTTACCTTCGGTATTTATACTCGATACCTCAATAATTCTCTCACTCTGATGCAAAGTTCTAACTTTTTTTTCCCCACTACGCTTCATTTTATAAAATACATTCATGAAATCTTTCTTACTCTTTTATTCCTGAGCTTTCTGTGTATGCTCGCCACACTGTGAACGGTAACTAATTATTTCTTCTCTCGCGTCCTTATTTTCCGTTAGTATCCCAACTCTCTGTTCATCTATCTAATCTATTTCTTTCTTTCATCACTCTACCTATTTCACTACAAGCACTGCTTTCTCCTTTGACATTCACATAGAGTGTAACCACGTGTTCAAAACCCTATAAACAACGAATGTGACATGTAATTTGATGTTTTTGTATAGAGAAAGCATTTTCTAATCCTGGCAGTATTTGAAAGAATTATTTTTCTTTTGTTTTTGATTTGTTCTTTTATTTTTAACAATTCATGAAGAAACATAAATAAACGTCTCGTATATCTCGAAGATGAGCTTCTTTGTAGAACTAGATCTTAAAACTCTTGTTTTCGGGGTACAGCAAATGACTACGAAATATAACTCCATACAACTCTGGGTAGTTCGCTAAAATATTTTAAAGACCATTCTTAGATGATCGGCAAATTTTTTTCTTTAAGCTTGGTAATGTACATTAATGTTTTCTACTCCTTAGAAGGTTTATAGGAAAGATATTCAAAGTCGACACATTTGTGGTGACACAGAAGTTCTAAAAAATCTTTTCGTTAGTGAAAATATTTTCATTTTCAGTTTTTTTCACATTTTTAATAATTCTAGCTGAACGTTCTAGGCTCTGAACAATTTTTTTTTACAGTTCGACAAATCTGGTGAGATCTATCTCTGATGTGACAGAAATAAAATTGAATCATAATCAATATCATCATCAGCTTCATCATCATCATCATCATCATCACTACCACTGCAGTAGTTTTATCATTATTGTGTGTTCTTCACTGCATTGCTGACTGAAGCTTGCAGTGCTTTTACACAGCGCATGCGCGGAATTATAACGATTGATGGAAAATATTTTGGCAGTCAAGAATTTTTCAATCTTTGCATTTGTAATTGATTCGTCTGGAATGATATGATACACAACCACTTACGTAAAATCATTGGTAGATTATCTACAAAGATACACCTAAGCACGTTCTACATAAACCGAGATGATAGAATATGTAAATATTACTAGAGTGATCTCACATGCTATATGGTTGCCTTAATTCTTTCAGATACGAGAAGTGAAACACCTCCAGCATTTATCCAATAAAACAAGACAATAAAACTGGTAGAATATCACAAGTTATAACAGTGCGCTGAAACCAGCCCAATACTGTTACCTTCCACAGTTGACATCGGCCTGATTTGAACCAAGGACGTAAACCGAAAGAAATTTGCCTGATACTCTATGGAATCTGTAATACACTACCATTCATATAACAATAAAACAGTTGATAAATGCAAAACTGACAAAAGTGATGAAAATGATGACTGTGATAGTTGCGGCAAAGGTGATATGTGTTGACATGTTAACAATAAAACTGTGATGATAATGACGACAATGGTGCTTATGGTACGCAAAACTAAGAAAAAGCACTCTTTCTGTGGATCATTGTTTCATCACAACGTAGCTTGACAACCGGAAATGATATATATATATATATATATATATATAT
>NC_068981.1:168986393-168993614 GCF_001194135.2 Octopus bimaculoides
ATATTTATATATTTGATCCTTTATATTGAACACTCAATATTTCATCTACATTCAATACTTTATTTCATGGTGCCATCCATTTTTATTTTATTTTATATTATATATTGTATATTATATTATATATTGTATATTCCATATTCTATACCCCACATTAGTTCTGCAGGAATATAAATAAAACATAAAAAACAGACAGTGTTGGAACTCTTTTAAGCAAACTAATATATTCCTCTATACACAATCATACAAAAAAATCCACCTTTTTTTGTATTTATTTTTACTCGCATGTATATATATATATATATACATATATAATATATATATATATATATAATATATATATATGATATATATATATGTATATAATATATATATATGTATGTATGTGTGTATATATGCAAGTATGTGTGTGTATGTGTGTGTGTGGCTCTATGCATGTATATATATGTCTATATAGATGCGCATACATTGATACACACATGCACAGCACATATAATTCTACCTACACATATAGAATGTATTTGTGTAAGATTTAAAAAATTTACTTCTACATTTTGTAATGTCATCCCGGTATTTTTCAGTGTTTTTGAATATAATGCGTAATAATAATGACAATAATATTAATAATAATAGTGATAATAATAATAATAATAATAATAATAATAATAATAATAATAATAATAATAATAATAATAATAATGATAATAATAATAATAATAATATACCCACACCCATTTACATATATATGTGTATATATATACACACACATGAAGAATATCAGTAAAAAAAAATGTGAAATAACTATTGAAATGAGCTAACGTCTCCAACCTAAGTACCCTTACTGGAGGAAATTACATCTATATAGAAGTAGTAGTAGTAGTAGTAGTAGTAGTAGTAGTAGTAGTAGTAGTAGTAGTAGTAGTAGTAGTAGTAGTAGTGGTAAATATAATTGGGCACACAGTATTTATTGTGTTTGTTGATCTACTACTTTAATAAATTTGACGTGTAACTCTTAAAATGATTGAAGCGTTAAGTAGAACTTAAACTGTAAATGATTTGGCATATTGGACTTTAAACAAGTCTGAGTATGTACAAAAACTCATTTTATACACCCCGAGTGCATAAAAACGGCGAAGTAAACCGTAGTGATATTTAGATTCACAACAAAAATGGAATCGCGATTGAGAAAGCACAATGGCATTTTTCCGAGGCAGCGGCCTACTGTGTCTTCTTATCCATTGCTTCGGTTTAGTTTCCCTTTGTTTAAGCACAGGGACTCTATATTTTAGAAGAAGAAATTCTGTTAGTGTTGTCTATGTTTGATGAGAATAATCGTCTCTTTTATAATTTGTCCAAGAAAATAAACAATAGAAAGGGATGTACATATAATTGGAACCACTTTGACTAATGCAACGCTACTCACCACAATGAGTAGTAAGAATGCTCTCGCATCTTCATGTATATGAACTGTAGTTGCCTAATAAAAATTCTTACATAGCCAGAAAACTTTAGAAAGTCGAGTCAGCGAGACGTATCTAAATACCGCAAAACATTTTGTCCGATACACTATTGATTCTGGTTATTTTGCTTATCCACTAACCTTTGAAGTAGTATAATAATAATAGATTGAAAGCGTGCATCAACTGGTATGTTACATCGAATCATAGGTTACACCTTGATTTCTCATCCCTGAATTTTCAAGATGACGTGAGAAAACTATAACAAGCAAAAGAAGGTATTTCTGACTCTAATCTAACAGAGCTAAACGCTGCACAATAGCTACTATCAACTTTAAGTACGAACTGTAAACTGGGGCATACCGCTTTGGAATATGACATTACTTTGTTCCCTATCTACTTAAATTACTCAATTGATAGAGCATACAAAAATTATCGTTTTCAATACCCGTACAAAACCACAGAATTTCGGTAAAAGTTCAGTCGATTAAATCAATTCTAGCAGTTTTAGCTGACTCATTATTTATCGACCTCAGAAGGATGGAAGGTAAACTAGCGCCCAAATAAAATTGAATACCGTAGAAGGCAATTTTTCCCACCGCTGAAATTATGGCAGGGGTCTTGACTTTTACTTTATATTACTGATATCGAGAGTATGAAATGTAAAGTTGCTTTCGGTGAGATTTGAAACTCAGAACCAACAGTTAGTTTAAATACCACAACAAATTAAAACTTTTTTTCTGATTTTGTAATGATCTACCAATCCACAGCCCTTGTGGTACTGTAAATAATAATAATAATTTTTAAGATGGTGGGGCGCTTCCTGAAAACTCTCAACCTACAGATCAATCATGTTTGGATAGACGAAAGGTAAGATTTGAACCTACTATTTAGATGGGATGTAACTAAATCTGGTAACATGTATATTTGCTGCTCTAACAAATTTCTTATCCACTATTATAACATTTTTGTGTGTAATACACTGGACAACGATTTAAATTTTATATTTCTTTCTCTTCCTGTGAAATATAATTACATAAAATTTCATAAATTTTCGTTTCAGATTTGGTGTAAGAATGCGATGAAATAAATCAAGCAAGGCCAAAACCAAAATTGAAAAACATTTAAAAATTACCCCACCTCTTTCCCCAAAAGAAGCACAATGAAAAACAAACTATCGCAGTTTCAAAAATTCAAAGAATAAAAATATAAATATAAAAAAATTAATTATGTGATAGTGGAAAACTGGCTTCTTTTCTGTGGCACAATTGCTCTATATTTTGATGAGTAAAAACTGACAAATAATATGTAACAAATGGTTTCACCAGAAAGTGAAGAATGTGGTTACTTGTTACCTATGCGTGTAACTCATTTTAATGATAATATTTTTCAGAAATAAAGTATTATAAATACATACAGGTATTCTTGCACGTGTGTGTGTATGTGAATATATGTGTGTGTGTGAATATGTGTGTACCCCGTACTAAAATTGATGTTGTTCGTGACTTCCTTGTAAAGTAGAGACAGATAAAATAAGTAGAAGTAGTGGTTAATACTGCTATTTTAATCCCATGAGGATAGTCCTCTAGTTGGTTCTGCGGTGCACTGGAAGAGGTGTTCTCCTGAGGTTAGAATAGCAGTATCGTCGGTTCCTAGGGAAAATCCATGTTTAGGTGATGTCAAACAATACTTCCCAGTATGAATACTGCTTTCATCTGTTATAGAGATTTTCTTGACTATTTAGTTTGCTTGTTAATAAACTAAGTACTAGATTGAAATAAGAACAAGGGTCGATATGATCGACTATAACTCTTGAAGATGATGCTTCGAGCATAGTCATTGTCTAATGACTGACACCAGTACAAGAACAGTCGTTAATTTTTCGATTCTGCAGTACGTCAGTTAACGCTCATTTCAAAATTACATACTCCTGAGAATTTCGATGGATAACATGAAACTCTTTCGTTTTGAAAGTTAAAATAAGCAGGGCATATAGTTTTTTTTATGGTCATAGCTTGAACGCCTTTCACCATATATGGTGAATAGCACCACAGGTGCTATTCCATCAGTGCTGGGATCCGGTTAAAATAATATCATCAACAAATATTATACATTCAAGTGAAATGTTTTCCATTCTTGATTATTAACCCACCCACCCATCTATGTATGTATGTATGTATGTATGTATGTATGTATCTATCTATCTATCTATCTATCTAACACTTGTCTCGTTATATATATATATATATATATATATATACATAAAGAGACGTATTCGATATATTAGGATAGTTATCCGTAATATATTTCCTTTGTGTAATTGTTGCTTTGTAAGTGTCATTTTTGTAATTTGATTCATTATATAATTCTGAATCAATTATTTCGGCTCTAACAGTATTATTTTCCTATCTTTATAATTAGCGATGTTCTTCAAATACATTTAACGTATATAAATATCTCTATAAATAGAGTAGCATACTTGTATAAATTCTGCTATTATCAACTCACTGAAACGTATGTGTTACATTCTTTTTTTTTTTTATCAATGACCGTTTAGTTTTAAAGAGCTAATATTTAGTATAAACATACCTACATTTTCTTTTTTCAATGCAGACTTTGAAATTGGTTGATTTATTTGTATTTCATGTTATTAAAATAGCTTAATATTTCAAGTAAAAGAAAAATGGCTAATTATCTAAAAATTTCTTTTAAGATGTGAACAAATAAAAATTCTTACGGCAGACACATACATACATACATACATACATATATACATACAAACGGACAGATAACACAAACGCATGTTATATCAGGTGCAAAACCTTACGCGTTTCCTATTTTCTATTCCTGTCACTGCATCCCATCGTTTTTCTTTTTCTTTGTCTTCTCTCCTTCTATTAACGTTTCCTTATATATGCGATACGTAACATAAGACTAATTTTTCAAGATGCTTAGTAGTTAAAAGTGTTACAATTTGTTTTGTTTAAAAAACATTAAATATTTTTGAATTAAAGTCAGTATAAAGTCCGCTTCAGAGTAAATTTCTCAAATTCTAAGAATGGGATTAATTTACACTCATGACATTGAGAGAAGTAGTAACGTAATGGAATATAATTATCATCACTTAAGATATGAACCCTGATCAGCATGTCAGACCACCCGGAGTTGATCTTGAGTCACAGTTTAACCACAAATATAAATTTTATTACTAGTTTTGTTTTCTACACAAAACAGTTCAATAATCGAGATGGAAATAAAAAGAAATGAAATGTTACTGATTTTTTGAAGAATATTTTCAGTCTATGTGAAGAGAATTGGCATTAAAGGGGAATTATAATAGCATTGCCGTCTTGGCTGCACAGATGCTTACCTTTTGTTCAACGACGATCGCTACAACTAAAGTCATGTTACGATAGAGGAGAGCTGATGCAGAGAGTTGATTATTGGATTAGATACTGTTTCCAATTCAGTAAATCGTCTAGTTGAGTCTGAATCACATACAGAATAGAACTTCGATTCCATCCTCGCTATGCAATGAAATATACGCATTCAATAATCAAAAATAAGCAGACGATACAAAAAAAAAAACAGATTAAATTATCTTACCAATACTTAAAGTGCCATCACTACCCTATATGTGTGTGTGTCTGTGTGTGCGTGTGCGTATGTGTGCGCTTGTGTGCGTGTATGCGTGTGTGTGTGTACGTGAGTGTGTGTTTATAAAAGTAAAAACATTATAAAAAAATAAGCATAATGTTATCACTGTTATATATTGCATCTAATATTGAAGCGTGTTTCAATGTCGGATAACAATTGCCTTTGTTTAATTAAATAAACTAAGAAGTACCCTTAAAAGTGGAATGAAAATATGAATTTGTGAAATATTTTCTATCAAAACAAATTAAAAAAACTTGCCACATTTATATGTGTTTTTAGTATTGTTGGCTATTACTATTAATTTCTCGCACTGGTATTAGGCCAAACTTATTTTGTTGGGCGTAAAGTCAATTAAATCGTCTCCATCACTTGGATGTACTTATTTTGTCGACATCAAAAAGAGGAAAGAGAAAGTTGACCTCGGCTGATCAGAATGTAAAGTGACGTAACTAAATATCGCATGGTATTTTGTCCCACACTCGAACGATTCTACCAATCCATCTATATAACTAGTAGTAATGATATTTCTTTTTTATCATATTGGTCTATGGTCGTCAGGAGGATGATCTGAAGCCGTAAACATAACAAGTAATATTTAGAGTTATCTCGGAGTATATTTGATATATTTAGTGTTAATATATTAGAAGTACAATTAGAAATTCCCAAGATTAACATAAGAATATATGTAATGAAAGAAAGGAAATAACCTTTTTTGAAGTAATACTTTTAGAATGTAATGATTTGATAATATTTTTTTCTTAGATTTACATTTATTCACATATATTCCTACATGGTAATCATTATTGTATTTATTAGCTTTTGTTTCCATCAAACTAACATTGTAAATGTATTTAAGAATATGAAAAATAGGCAATTTCGTTTTCAACTTTCGTTTTAAAACTCGTTCTCTGCTTTTGAATGTCACGACGACTTTAGATTGAAGGAAGTCTTTCTGAGACAAATAATGTGGTTTAATAGTGTAGATAATAACCACTACAATACGAAATTGAGAAAAATTAGTTTATCCTGAAAAGTGCATTAGATAACTTAAATTTGTTTTTATAAAAATCTTCTATATATATATATTCTCTATTTTCAGTGCAAACTTCCAAATATACTCCTGATGATTCAGGTAGATTCAACTGATACATATCTGAGAGAATTTTGGTGGCTTAGATTATTTTGAATAAATTCATTTGCATTTTAACAAATACTATTAATATTAGATTTTAAAATACGAAGAAGGAATATGTGTTGCATGAAAAAGAGATAAATCTAAGTATTTGGAAACATATCTATATATAATATATGTTGTGTGCTGGTATATATTCAACTGGTGGTTTATATTGATTGCTCAATTATTATAAAGTGAAATGTGGATATTCTGAGGAGACTTTTTTTGTAAATTAGTAGCAATAGATGTGCTGAAACAGTTTAATAAAATGCTAAAGATTTGTAGTATCATTTTAAATATATCCATTGGGAAATAATCTGTAATTAATATATTTTCAAAATTATGTTTGTTGAACGTTTACCACAAGGTATTAAACTATCAATGACTTTGGAAGATATAAAGAAATGGATTTACAGATTTTCTTCTAAAGAAACAGAACTTGGAGAAAAAGATAGAAATCAGTTATGTAATGGGAGGAATACATTCCTTATTTCATTTTTTATCTTCTAATATATTTTTGTAGCTGTAATGATATATATATATATGTATGTGTGTGTGTCATGTGGATACTTATGTGACTATGGATGTATATGCATCTGTGTGTGTTTATTTTCCAAATGGCGTTTGATTATCACCCACTAATAACAATAATAAATAAAACGGGGCTAACGATTCAAATTAATATCTTCTTATGTATCAACTCTATAGTCTAAAGCTTGTAAATAACTAGATTCTAATTGTCACAACACAAACTCATAAAACAAAATCTAGCATACATTAAGCATTCGCTTTTAAAATAATTTCAACGTTTTTTACAAAATAACAAAAAATAAAAAAAAGGAAAGAAAAAAAAAACGAAAATAATTGTTTCCATTGTATGTAATGTTCCTTTGTGAAATATTTTCCACAATTTTTCACTTGGTTGATTTCTTGTTC
>NC_068981.1:168996886-168998096 GCF_001194135.2 Octopus bimaculoides
TATATATATATATATACATATATATATATATGTATATGTGCATATATGTACGCATAGAGATACACCTATGCTTATATTTGTACATGTAAATATACACACAAATAGACACACACACACACACACACACACACATATATATATGTATATATATATACACACTTTTCTTCCTTTCGTGTTTTCATTTGTAGGCACACACTTTCACAAGCTGACATACTCATACATTACAACATTTATCATCAACGTTAAGCGAGATTTCATTTCATTTTAACCAACGTATGTTATGTCTTTTGTTGTTATGGAGTCTTATATTTTTCATTAGCTAATTCATCTCATTTCTGATTTTGGAACCATAGTTTAATTAAAATTGTTTCGAAACAATACATTTCCCCTTTACAATTCAACCAATTTTTCATCTCATTTGAATTAAAACATTTAAGGGAATTTTAAGAAACAAACACCTTTTCTTGTTATGTTTTTCTTTTGTTCAGTTTAATTGTTAATATGTTTTAGTTATACTTTGTTTATAGTTAAGGTACGAAGATACATTAGCATTGTCTACATCTGATAGATATATGTATGGTGTATATTGAGTAAAGATATTTTATTTTGACAAAAAACATTTGCCCTGTGACTGAAAGGGATAATGGAAAGTATCTACCCCGCTTACAGATCAGAAAAGGATAGAAAAACGTCAAATAAAGAATATCCACAGACCACTTGTGGCAAGAGCATAATTAAGGGGCGATAATCTCAGCATTCAATGAATCAAGTTAGTGTAGATTGTCTTGACCACACACACATTAACATATATATGTATGTGTGTGTGAGTGTGTATTTATATATATTGTTTGTATGTGTGTGACAATCGTATATTTGCATGTTTGTATTTGGCTGCATGTTTTAGGCGTCTGACTGTATATCTTGTAACACCTGTGTAAACGCTTAAGTACGTAAGACTTATGTGCATGTGCATACGTGTGTTCTGTAGCTATATAGGTTGTGAGATACGTAAGTCGGTCGGTTAATGTATGCCTTCGTGCTTAATTGCGTGCATCCAAGAGAATATGTGAGCGTGTATGCAGGTCTGTGAATGTGTTTCAATATATGTATAAAATGCATGGTGCTGATTAGGTAAGAATTGTGATTTTCCTTTTCCTTTTCTTTGTTTCTTCTTCTTCTTCTTCTTCTTCTTCTTCTTCTTCTTCTTCTT
>NC_068981.1:169001036-169001451 GCF_001194135.2 Octopus bimaculoides
TGTGTGTGTGTGTGTGTGTGTGTGTGTGTGTGTGTGTGTGTGTGTGTGTGTGTTTGTGCGTGTGTGTTTGCGTACATATATATACATATAAGACAACATCTATCACTTAACATGAAGAGCAATATGGGTTCTTCGATTAAGACAACTACTCACTCTTTCAATTGTTGTTTAAAGTATTCCGCAGATTCTTAATCTCTTTAACCCCCTTCTCAAGCTGTATGAATGTAACTCAATATGTGACGAAGCTTATCGTCTGAAGTAGAATCCACTTTCAGGGAGTCCAAACATTTACTGTCTAGCCAATGTCACCGACAATGTAGTTTGGGTCGCCAAGAGCTAATAACATACTTGTCCAAGTTAATATACAGTTTAATCGAACCCTGCTCTGTGATCATGATTGTATATATATAAATAT
>NC_068981.1:169001559-169004026 GCF_001194135.2 Octopus bimaculoides
ATATATATGCCTGTACATGTGTGTGTTTTTCTCTGTGGGAGTGTGTTTGTGTGAATGTGTGTGTGTATGTATATACAGAAATCTATTCTACTGTGTGTTCTAATACTGTTCTTATACCAAGCAGATATAACATATATATCATATAGCAAATATTAATATAACTCATTGAGAAGTGGTAGGACGGATACCGCCAGAAATGGCAGCAAGTATCTGACTTTGACTTCAGTCATGTATTTAACCTCCAAGAGTAGAGCTCAATGTGTAAATGTTGAAAGCGCGTTTCAGTGTTTACGTGCAATTTATATTTATGTGTTCTTTTGTAACTTCCTCTCCAGACATTCTTTCCTGTCCCGCCTGTAAGCCTCTACATACTTACATCTATATCTATATCTTTATCTATCTCTCTATTCATATATATATATAAATATATATATATATGTATGTATTTGCATGTGTGAGTGTGTGCACATGTCAGGGTGTGTGTGTGTGTTTGTGTGTATGCATGAGATCGTTGAAGAAATTATGTCGCTGAGTGCGTTTTTTTATTATTATATTAAGCATGGTTCATTATATAACCAAAACTCCAACAAGCAGAGTCGACATAGTCCTGTTCTAATGATACTTATACACTTTGCCATCATATACAATATGTATACTAGATATATCTCAGAATTCATATCCATGTACTTCTTGAACATAACAAGCATTTATGAATGTGTATATATGCAAATATATGAATGCTTACATAGTGGAATCATGTGCTTAAATTTAATAAGTCTGTGTTTCTGTGTGGTGTGCATATAATGTGTGTGTGTGTGTGTGTGTGTGTGTGTGTGAGAGAGAAAGTATGTGTGTGTGCGTGTAATGTATGTGTTTCGAAAGTAAAAACATGATATTAATTTGTATGAAAAAATATTTTATGAACAGAATTGTATTACACTTCGTATGAAAACATGTCATGTACACACACACACACACACACACACACACACACACACACACACACACACACACACACACACACACACACACACACACACACACACACACACACACACACACACACACACACACACACACACACATACACACACACAAATATATTCATGTATATATTTACAGGTATCTTACGTGTACAACAAGATATGTATTTATATATATATATGTATATTATATATATATATATACATATATATATATATATACATACACACAAGCATATTTGTTTTTGTATGTAATGAGGCATAATAAACTAATAAACATAAATGCACAATCCACTTGATAGTTTGAGGTTCTCAGGATCAATAATACAATGTTGATATCATGTGACACATCCACAAATGCCCATACTTATGTACACTCGCTGATATATATGACAATATATAAAAAGACATTATAATACCATTTTGTATGTTTTAACGTATATACAGAACACATGCGCAAATTTTCATATATGTATGTATGTGTACTATGTGTGTGTGTGTATGTGTATAAATACTTATATATTTTACTTGTATGCATGTGTGCGTACATATTTTACATGCAGACTTGTCTTTCATAAATACATGAATAGTTATTTGTTCATACACTCGATTTGCTATTTGTAGATATCAGTTTCTGTGTGCAAGGGATTGCTAACAATATTATTTCAGGTTTGATTTCATCATATATATATATATATATATATATATATATATATAACACGTTCACACACTGTCGACCTCACTTGCAGTTGTACTGGAATACATATCGTCATACATGGTAAATAAAAAAATGGCCGTCTTGTGTTTGATATCAACAAGTCTATGAGGTTTTCAGCAATCTCCAGAGACCGGTAGACCAAGAACTAAATCTTTCAGTTATATCATTTTAATCTAAAGCCATCAGAATAATTATGTATGTATATGTGTGTGTGAGAGCTTGTGTATGTGTGTGCGCGCGCGCCTGTGTACACATATGAATTTACGTATGTTTCCAAAATACGTACACATAAAATGCTAACATACACGCAAATATTCACACGCTAGCATTATAACGCTTCTGCGCATACAAATCAAGGGTTAAGATATGTAATATACGAAAGGTATTCTATATTCTATACTTGTAAATATCATCAGTCCGAAGATGAAAACATTACGACAATTGATTCCATGACTTCCAAATCAGCCACAACGGTATTATCTGTTTTAATCTTCTCAAACAGATGCTTTAATATATATTATAACATATTATGTTATATTAGGTTATATTATAATTATTATATTATGTTATATTATTTTATATTATGTATTACGTTATAGTATTATATTTTTCAAATGGTTATACATAATAGCAATGACCATTTTCAGTGGCCATGTATATATATATATATATATATATACACACATGTATATATATAAACACACACACACATATATATATTTGATTGTGTATATATAGATACATATTTATGATTATATATATATAA
>NC_068981.1:169004873-169005445 GCF_001194135.2 Octopus bimaculoides
ATATATATATATTTATATATATATATATATATATATGTACACGTCTGTCTATATATACATGTCTGTGCACACAGGTACGCAATATGTGTATACGTATGTGTTTTTATATATATATTCATACACACATATTTATACACACACACACACGTTTATGTATAAAGATAGATATAAATATGTTCAATATATTATTATTATTGTTATTTTTCCAACCGCTACCCATTTAGTAGAAATCAGCCGCTGAATGTTAGTCATCTGTATATGGAAGTGAATACTTAAAACATTTTGTGTCAGAAAGAAACACCATTATTATATTGCCACTATTTTCGCAATCAATAGTTCAGTCTTTTCATTTGTTCTCATCTTTTCGTTTTACTTTCTTTTAACCCATTACATGAACAAACACTATTACTTATTTACACATAAGAATACGCCCATTCTCCACTCTCTCTCTGTCTCTCTCTCGCATGCATTTAGACCTACGTCATTATAAATACATATATATGCATATATACACACACACATTTATAAATATATATATATATATATATATATATATATATATATATATGTGT
>NC_068981.1:169007630-169008400 GCF_001194135.2 Octopus bimaculoides
CACCACCACCACCACCACCGGCATGTCCACCAACAGCATGCCCACCACCACTACCACCAACGACATGTCCACTACCACCACCACTATGACAACCACCATGACCACCACCGTGACCACCACCATGACCACCACCACCGCCATGGTGGTGGTGGTCATGGCGTTCAGGATGCGCATGGCCGTGACCGTGACTTCCTCCACCATGACTATGACCTCCACCGCCATGACTATAACTATGGCCATGACCTCCCGCATGAGCATGACTTGCGGCATGAGCATGGCTACCATGTGCATGACCTCCATGCGCATGACCGCCACTAGCACATCCGGTACCCTGGTAAACACCGCCACTGCTATGACTTCTGCCACCACTACCACTACCACCTGTGTGGTAAATCCCAGGACCGTGTCCACCACGATGATGCAGTGCGCGACCGCAGCTACCCGGCATGTGTGAGTGGCCACCTGGACCTCCACTAATGATACTTTTGCTGGCTTCGTGAGCTTCTCTCCAGCCGTCTGCCAGCCAGTTTGTTTCGGAATCTACTCCGACAAAATGATTTCCATTAGCCGTTGTTCGAGATGGATTTTCTGAAGAAGTTTTCGTCTGTGTGTCTGATTCAGTTACATTTCCCACGAGCCTGTTCATAAAGAAGATTCGAGCGAAAATTTCGAATGCAAGCTGCGGGAAAGAAAGAAAAAAAAGAAATGTTAATGTCAATAATGAATAGTGTTCCACTTGTTTCTCTCTCTCTCTCTCAATCTCTCTCTCT
>NC_068981.1:169009384-169014112 GCF_001194135.2 Octopus bimaculoides
ATATGTTGTTGTACTTGGGGATGGTCATATTGCCAGTTTAGCCAATAAAAAAAACACACGCACTGTATATTTGGTGTTAATTTGCTTCAGCTTTATATTACATTACATTACAATAATCCTATTTCACTTCTGTGACCTCATCAGTGGTCCTTTGCTTTCTTCTTTCTTATGTGTGTCCCACCTTGCTAACTATCAGCCATTTTGTATTTTGTATTTTGGAGGAAACAACATCTTTCGCCACAGCCATCAGACAAAGGAAATCTGCTTTGCTTGCCCGACCGAAGGAGGTCCGCGGTGCGATCACCACTAGAGACTTAGCCGACAGACAGATCCGTCCCACACGTGACAGCAGCTGCTTGACATAACCCCACAGGTCGGCAATGCCCGGACACTGAACAAGGGTGTGCAGAACGGTTTCGTCACTGCGCGCACATCGGACAAGCCAGTCTGACAGCACATCCGTTCGTGTAGTGTTTATCTCAAACCAGTAGTGTTTCCCCCCATTGGTAGCCCTTCTAGGTCAAGGACAACTGGAAATTATCCATGATAGTTCCCGACCGGAAAGTTCTTCCTTAACAGACTAGTCAGTTCGTTCGCGTCGCCGCCCAGAGTCTCCCCGAGAGTGTCGTTGTACTTTCCTTTCACTAATCCTCTATAAATTTCTAAAGCGGAACCGATCCCATTGCCCGACTGGTAGACGGCTGTGAGCACCCAACAACATTCTAGGTGCCAAGCGCCCAGTCTGGGTCTTTTCTTCAATAATGAACATAATAATAATAATAATAATAATAATAATAATAATAATAATAATAATAATAATAATAATAATAATCCTTTCTGCTAAAAGCACAAGGCCTGAAATTTGGGGGCAGGGAACTAGTCGATTATATTGACCCCACTGTTTCCCTGGCGCTTAATTTACGAGTGGATGAAAGGCAAAGTCAACCTCGGCGGAGTTTGAACGCAGAACGTAGCTACGGGCGAAATGCCGCTAAGCATTTCGTCCAGCATGCGAGCGATTCTGCCAGCTCACCGCCTTAATAATAATAGTAATAATAATTATTATTATTATCTTTGTTATTATTTCAAATTTTTGCCACAAGGGCAGCTTGGAGGAAGTGGAGATAAGTCGATTACATCATCCTCAGTGTTCAACTGGTACTTAATTTAACTACCCCGAAACGATGAAAGGCAAAGTCGACCTCGGCGGAATTTGAACTCAGAACGTAGCGACGGGCGAAATACCGCTAAGCATTTCGTCCAGCGTGCTAACAATTCTGCCACCTTGACGCCTCCTCCTCCTCAACAACAACAACAACAACAACAGCCTAGCGCAGCTACATAGTTTCCAGTTTTATCATTTATGGTCATGATCAATTTCTGTTGTGATTTAATTGGACATTAATTTTTAGCTTGAAATATTCACTCTCACACTTCAATTATTATATTTGCGGGAAACATTGTTTTTTTTTCTCTGTGTCTTTCCCAGCTTCCATCTTTGTCTTCAATTCTTCTTTCCTTCTATCCTTTCATAATTTCTTTCTACTCTCTTCATTTCCACCATTCTCCTCCTCCCTTCTTCTCTCCTCCTCACGTCCATCCTCCCTCCCTTCTTTCTTTCTTTCTTTCTTTCTTTCTTTCTTTCTTTCTTTCTTTCTTTCTTTCTTTCTTTCTTTCTTCTTTCTCTGTCTCTTCCTCTTTCATTATATCTCCTTTCTATCTCTTCCTCTCTCACACGGATGCACATAATTACATATTCACATGCACGCATACAAACATGCACGCATGCACACTCACATACGGACACAGACACATATGGACATGCAATGACACATTCACAAATGCTACCTCACACACACCCACGCAAATACATACACGCCAAGACACATACAATTTACTATATATGCACACAAGAGTACGCACTTACATACGTATACTCGCATATACGCACTAACACACGCACTAACACACGCACACACACACACACACATGTATACACGCAATCTGACTCAATTTAATCTCCGTTCAGACCTGCTCAACTATCAGTAATCACACTCGATGACCGAGACACTTTGAAGTTATGGGAGCAAAAGCCGACACATCATGACCTGGTTTTGTGAACTGGAAAGAAGTACAGAAAAGAAGACTTAAGTTACCGAGTAAGGCGGTCTTTATATTATTCTCGTGAATGACACTTCCCATATTGTGAACTGTTTTAATCAATATATGAGCATATGAAATAATCCAACTGGTTAGTTCGTTCGAAATATGAACACTTAACTCGTAGCTAATCTGCCTCTGAGCATGCATCCCACGCATTGCAGAAGAAATTCATTCTTGAAAAATAAAAAAGCATTGCCGTAAAGTGAGGTTCTGTAACGCGAAACTTATGTACCAATCGTAGCTAATCTGCCTCTAAGCATGCATCCCACGCATTGCAGAAGAAATTCATTCTTGAAAAATAAAAAAGCATTGCCGTAAAGTGAGGTTTTGTAACGCAAAACTTATGTACCAATCGACTTCTATGCTACGTAACGTGGATGACATTCTTGATATATAATATGGAAGTGAAAGAAAAATGGGTTTCGCGCTACAGAACATCGTTACAAGGTTTTCAAGAGCGCTTTGTTTCTGTAACGTGCATGGTGCCTGTAACTTGTTGCATACTTCATCTAAACAAAGTTATCAGTTTCTATTCCTCATGTCCTTCATAACATGTTGCATGACCTGTCCCCAGGCTCATTGGACTAATCACTTTCACAAAAATCTGTCTTTTCTGCTCAGCTTTTTGGAGTTCTCCCCTAAGCTGATGTATTTCATAAAAATATCAACGAAGTATAAATGTTCACGTTGGATATATCACTAATCTTCAATGGCCTGCAAAACTTACGGGTATTGCCTCTGTGTACTGATTTAACAATAAAAAATGTTCATGTGTTTAAACATGCATAATTTATCGACAGACGAAAGTTAGAAGCCCCAGTCGGCTTAATTTTCGCTGTAAATACCATCAATAGATGTTTAGCTGTTATTCTTAAATACGCTTTTTACAACATTAATTTAGCATTTGTAGTTTTCTATATAAGAATATTGCTAGTCGGTTTGGATGTAATGAAACGAAGGCGAGATAATGTATTTATTTGAAAAAAAAAATAAACAAAGAGCGGTACAGTATGTTACTGGGTTCTTTTTCTATGACGTTCAGTGGAGTTTGAACACGGTGGTCTTTGTCACCAAATCCGATGTCTTAATTAATAATTTTGTTAACATATTTCTGTTGAAATACACTGCATTTATTTCAGTTAATTTCAAAAACAACGAGGAACTAAACTGGTGCTAAGAGTATAAATTAATATGAAACTTTGAGCGGAGATTTTAATTTAGATCAGTTTAAATAAGAAGTTTATATCGTAGAACAGCAGAGGCGCAATGGCCCAGTGGTTAGGGCAGCGGACTCGCGGTCACAGGATCGTGGTTTTGATTCCCAGACCGGGCGTTGTGAGTGTTTATTGAGCGAAAACACCTAAAGCTCCACGAGGCTCCGGCAGGGGATGGTGGCGAACCCTGCTGTACTCTTTCACCACAACTTTCTCTTACTTCCTGTTTCTGTTGTGCCTGTAATTCAAAGGGTTAACCTTGTCACACTCTATGTCACGCTGAATATCCCCGAGAACTACGTTAAGGGTACACGTGTCTGTGGAGTGCTCAAACACTTGCACGTTAATTTCACGAGCAGGCTGTTCCGTTGATCGGATCAACTGGAATCCTCGACGTCGTAAGCGACGATGTGCCAACAACAAACAATATTTCACTTAATCTTGAAAATAATGAGGAACTAAACTGGTGCTAAGAGCATAAATTAATATGAAACTTTGAGCGGAAATTTTAATTTAGATCATTTTACTAAGGGATCACTTAAACGGAATTTAAACTCTCTACCTTAGACAGACAGACTATATTATCGATAACCAGATATATTGAGTTGTAAATTTTAAACAAGACCAACAAATTCAAGAACAAAATAAGATAACTACGACTCTGATGGATTTGAACTCAGAATTAGAGAGACGTAACATCAAAACACTCTGAGATATAAACTACTGCGTTTCCATTACCCTGCGACTTCAAAGAATTCGAATCGGTACACAAAATAACGAAATACTTGATAACTAGCAGAAACCGTGAAAATTCCACAGGTTCTTAAAAAGTTATTTGATAGTTGGAAGTTTAATAAGAATTACGAAATACAGTTTGAAAAAAATTTATATCTTTTCTGAAATATTTGTTTCTTGAGATGGTGTAAATTCAACATAGTACTGAAAGTAAAATCTTCGGGGAAAACATCTGTTATAGACATATGACACCTTTCCTACGCTGAAAATTGTTGTTTATTATATTTATCCTTATGTCATCAAATAAACAATCTTATCTGTGGACAGAAATCTTAGACGTGATCTATCTATGATATTTAGCTAAAGTATGACTACTTATTTTCGTATCAGAGACAAGTGTATATATCTGGAATCCACAATCCTAGTGACTGAAGTACAGTAGTTGCCTTACTGAGGTGTGAATTTCTAAACACAAGTGTAACACACGTGTAACACACGCACATACACACACACCTGCACGCACACATATACACCCACACATTACACACATTCTTTTAGAAATTCACACTTTAGTGAGGCAGCTGCTCTACTTCATATACAAATATATATATATATA
>NC_068981.1:169015824-169018821 GCF_001194135.2 Octopus bimaculoides
TATATATATATATATATATATAGATATATATATTTGTGTGTGTGTGTGTGTGTGTGTGTGTGCGTGTGCTATTGAAAACAAAGAGGAGAGTGGAGATTTATTCACATCCAAAACATTTTATTGAAAATGTTTTCTACAACATATATAACAATGACCAACATATGTTTCATTTGCAGTAACTACACATTGTTCCGTATGCAATTATGCATCCTAGTCACTGCAATTTCATCAAGAGTCCATCCCAACGCTTTCAGTTAATTGATACGGAAGCCAGAGTGTACTGGAAACTTATTTATCATAGCGGTCGTTTCGGCATACTTCTGCATCGCTCCCTAGTGGGAGGGGAACGGCATTATGAAATCGAATGCCCCCTGCAGTAAGAAGAAACCTCATTAGGGGACATAATAGATTTCTAAGTTATAGAATTTACTTTTCGATTATATGTGTACCTATCAATGAATTGTAAATTTTATAACTTAAAATCATATTATGTCCCCTGTATCGAAATGTAAATTTTATAACTTAGAAGCTTATTATGTCCCCTGATGAGGCTTCCTCTGCGCTGTGAGGTGCATGCCATTTCATTATATCGTGTGTGTGTGTGTGTGTGTGTGTGTGTGTGTGTGTGTGTAAAGACAGTTGTCCTGCGATAAATATAAATGTTGTGTATAACATATTGCAAATTCACTTGTGCTCCAGAATTACAACGTTGCCTATGACAGACCGCTGCATAGGCCTAATGGTTTCTGCCATCGCGTGATACGAATTTACGACTAGATTACATTGGCCTTATAAATAAATTCCTAGTAGTCTCCCTTGATTTTCTTGCATCGAATTACTCATTTAGATAATGATTTTTTCTGAGCCCTAATTAACTAAAATTTCTTGCTCAGGTGTGTTAACATCCATTATATCATTTAATTTTCTGAGCAGCAGATATCCTAGAATATTTCTCCCCACGTCTATATTTTGCAGAGATATATCATAGTCGGTGATAGAATGTAACTTATCAATCACTCGACAGTTAGTCCGATACGCTCAGGAGACTTATAAACGTTAGAAAAATAACATGTAGCATATATGCAACATATGGATATACTCACAGTCTTGAGAAATTGTGGCACTTCCCCTCGGGGTCCATAAAAGGCCATGTTGACGACAAGGACGTTTAAGAAAGAAGACAAAGTGATAATCACCATGTTGAAGCAGTAGTAAATACCTGAAAAGAAAGCGAGAATATAAACCTACATGAAGAGACAAAGGAAAATTTATCAGTGTAACTAGTATATACAGTTTAAATTTATTCTTTACATTCACTGCTGATAATTTTTCTCGTATTATTTATGCAAGCAAGTGGCAATAATGAATAATTTCAGGATTAATTATTTTTGCTGGCTGACTGTACTAGAGCAACGTGAAATGAAGTATTTTTCTAAAGAAAACAACGCATTGTTCTCTCCAGGAAACGAAAACCACAAATTTACGGTCATGAATGCAACTTCCTTACCACGAAACCACAGGCCTCACACCTATTACAAGAACGCTGTATAAATTGTCACAATTATTCACAGGTTCAATTACTCATTGCTGTTAATTAAGACATTCGAGAAAATATCAATGCTTAGCCTGACAAAGTAATTTTCCAAAACATCAGTCGTTTTCATTTCGCACGCGTACCAAACGTATTCGCAGCTATAAAAGCTCTCGCCTGCTATTTAATATTTAGTTACGTAATTTTAGATTCTGATTTAAAATCCTGTTTGGATTTCTATTCTGCTATTAATCCTTGCGAAATATATGCAATATATATATATATATATATATATATATATATATGTATGTATGTATATATATATATGTTAGAGTGCTACAATATGCAGTCTGTTTAATGCGATGTATCTTTATAGTGATGCATGTAACTGTAGTGTTGCAGATAAAGTACTGCTTGACTGAATGCTTTGAAGTATTTAATAATTTTCTTTTATGCCCAATTTCAAAAATTTCAAATCCCTTCTGGATCGTAATTTGCCTTTAGGCATATGGAATCTAAAATAATTACTCATCATGCATTGTGGATAATACAAGAGAGGCGAAATTGGGACCTTACAATGTAAGAAATCAGTATTACATCAAGGGATCTATTTTCTAAATTTTCATGTTATCTTTCGGCATATTAGCTTGCAGTATACAAACATTTCGCTAAGTAAATCTACTAAAGTGTTTTCATAAAGTGATACTTATCACTTAGTAACAATCATAGCTATCTGTTGATATATCAACTTGGTTTATGTTGATAAATTATCTTGTCGTCTATTGGCAAATGAATATATTATTTATTGGCAGAGTGTACAGGTTTTTAACTTAAGGAAGATTTTAATGGTAAATTGAAATGTGACAGACATATGTGGTGTAATTATCAAATGGGTAGAAACATTAACACAATCTGTTCGTTAGCTGACATTTGATCTAAACGTCCAATGAAATAGGATCTACAAATGTTGAATAGTCGTATTAATAACCATGGAGAATTTTAATATGCTGTGACAAGCCGAGCAGATTAAATCATTGATTTGTTTTTGACAAATTTAAGCTATCTCGATATTTCTCATTTGGAAAAAACCTTTATATGTTAACAACAGAAAAATATATAAAATAATATCGAAAGAGCCAGTTTTCTAACACATTAGGTGCTTTTAGGCAGTCTATTAATAAGAAATAAATTAGAATGGTAATTTGCTCTCAATGAATCGCAGTAATGTTTGTTGAGGAGAAATTTCAACCGGGAATAGGTAAGCCGAGAGAAAATATGAATTTAAGCAAATGTCAATAAAAAAGAAGTATAAATAACAAAACGTACAAATTTAAAAGCTTTTGATTTTCGACAGAATTCAGAATTTTAGATTCAATTAAACGGTTAAGGACATTACTTAGAAAATGAATGTATTGAATGTGACATCTGGACATTTTTATGGGGTGTTGTTTGTTGAAACAACAACA
>NC_068981.1:169021954-169029082 GCF_001194135.2 Octopus bimaculoides
ATTACATTAAAGTCAACGACGCAAGCCAGTGATATCGTCGAAGAAAGCACGTGGTGATAAATCGTACTTTTATAAGCGGCCGTGTGTAAAAAAAAGAAATCGATTTTTTTTAAACAAAACTTCGGATTGGAACAAGGTTTGGAGTTTTTACCTCTTGGGAAAAAATATCTTATTCGTTTTGTTTATTTTGTGTTATCTTTGGTAATACCGGATGAAAATTTGAGTTAAGACGTATTGTTTGTTTATTTTCTATTTGAAAAATAAAAATTACGGTAGCAAATTCTTTAGGAAGCCTTTTCTTTCCTCCCAGTATCAGTCTTCGTTTAACTTTTTTCTTACAGCGGCCTTTTCGTTCTATACCCTCTGTTTTTCTCTCTCGTTCATATCTTCGTTACCCGCTCCTTTTCCCGCTTCTTCTCCCTCCATTTGTCTCTCTCTACATCTACCACCACTCTCTCTCTCTCTCTCTCTCTTTCATACCTTCCTCTTTTTCTCTCCTCTCTCCTTCACTCTGTTCCTCCCTCCCTTTCATATCTTCCTCCTTTTCCCGCTTCTCTCTCCTCCGTCTCTCTCTACATCTCCCTCTCTCCCTCTCATCTCTCCCTCTCCCTCATATATTTCTCATTTTCCCTCCTGTCCCTCCGTCTCTCCCTGTCCTTCATACATTCTTCATTCTCTCCTCTCTTTCCTTCTCTCTTTCTCTTCTCCACCTCTCCCTCCCTCTGTCTCGCTATCGCTCCATACCCCCCTTTCTCTTTCCTTCATATTATCCTCTGCCTTTCCTTCATATCGCCATCTCTCTTTCCCTCTCCCTGCCTCTGTCTTTCGTCATCAATTCCTCCCTCTGTCTCTCTCATTCCCTCCTTAACTTCCCTTCCCCCTCTCGGCTTACAAAACGAAGTTGGCACCAAAGTGGGAGAGCAAAGAACTGAATCTTCTGTTGCGAGCTTGGCAATTGCTTGCGGCGATTCACCAAACAACATCATTACTGCTGCACGATGGTTTCTGCTGAACCATTGAGCAGACAAAGCAAAAGAAAAACGAATTCATCTGATCCTATGCTCTTATTAGACCACCCATTGACATTCTTATGTCATCATGGAAAACTACTGTGGCAAGGCTGATAAAGATAGGGAATATGAAGCAACAGCCAGAAACCCCGCTGACCCAGTGGTCCCACAAAGGAATGGATCCCCAAGCCTTGTGAACAACCAAGCTGATAAGAACAAAGCAACAACCAGAAGTTCCTCTGTGCCAGTGGTCCCACAAAAGAATGGAACCCTCATCCCTGCGGACAATCAGAGGAATGCAAGGGCTACCGCTAGCAAAAGAAGGAAGGACCACAAGCAAAAACATAAAAAAGAAAAAAAGAGAGGAAGAAAAAGGAAAAGATGAAACAATTAAATCTAAAACCGAAACTCCAAACCACCAAACCACCAAACAAAAAACAAAAAACCCAAATATGAAGGCTCCAATGGAATCCGCAAATCTAGAGGAGAGAAAAAATTTGGAGAGAAGGTGAGGACATGCAAATTCTACCTGCAAGGCAAATGTTGTCATGGTGAAGACGGTACAAGCTGCCGGTTTGCTCACTCGAGAACTCACCAAAACTGCAGGGGTCTTCAGAAGAAATACTTCCCTGAGGAAAGGCACCAATCGTCTATAAAAAGAACGTATGCAGATGCAGTGCGTTCTTCAGATGTTATACGAAAGGCAGCAGCTGAGCAAAAGTCTTTTTTGTGCATGGTGCAAAATATTGTGCAGCAACTGACCTGGCTACATGAAGCGCAAACGAAGAAACTTGCCCACCACTGCGCAAGACCACCACGATCAACAGACACGGGGCGGCCTCCCCTAACAACAACACAGTCGTCAAGCCAATATTTTTACTAAATATTGGAGGCTTGTTGCATCACAAAAACAAAAAAATCTTTTCCTGAGTGATCTTGCTGCATGCAATCAATCCCTGTGCTTAGAACACGTGGAAACTTACTTGAGGCCTGATATAGAAGATGCAGAAGTACACGTGCTAAAATGTACCATACTGCGAACAGACAGAATGTAAAGGAGCCATGGTGGAGTTGCTGTATACATCCACGAGGACCTCACACCCCAGGTACTACTGACATACTCAAAATGTATGCAAAACTATTGGAGGACCACCCTCGCAATATGATTGATTAAAGGTACATCTAATACTTCACAAGTTTGCCAAAAAGAATATGTCATAATTACATTTACAGACACGTGATATTTTCAAATATAAATGTGTGGAAACACCTAATGCTGCAATGCAACGGCTTATATCACGGTTTAAATCTAAATTCAGTAAATATATTTAATATGGCTTCAGATTTTTGTACCTGCTCTCGTAAACGTAACTAAAATATGCGGTATATTATCGTATATTTCAACTTTTCTCCAATAATCTTAAATATGAACGAGGTAACACCAATAAATATATATACAATTCTCTGGCGAGAAATTCTTTAAACGCGTGATCGTTGTTTTGCTGACACATTAAAAGTCAGTAGCATCAAATATAGTGTTAGTTTCATTGTAATGTATGCTAATATTTATAAACACATATATATGAAATTAAAGAAGATACAGCTATTGTAATATAACTGTCATCCAAAATGTCGACATGATTGAAATGAACTATCGCTATTTATTAACTGAACCCGAGTAGCGAACTGGATTCATCAGAATGCTTTTAATCAACTGTGTTCAACCCTCAAACTAAAATAATTCTGTGTGTTTTGACCATACCTAGGGATTCAGAATTATATTAAAATCAAGCATTGAAACCCGATTGTGATCTGAACTTCTCGTAAATAATTATACATATTGATTCATACTCTTTACTCTTTATTCTTTTACTTGTTTCAGTCATTTGACTGTGGCCATGCTGGAGCATCGCCTTTAGTCGAGCAAATCGACCCAGGACTTATTCTTTGTAAGCCGAGTACTTATTCTATCGGTCTATTCTTCCGAACCGCTAAGTTACGAGGGCGTAAACACACCAACATCGGTTGTCAAGCGATGTTGGGGGGAAAAACAGACACACAAACACATACACAAACATACATATATATATACATACATACGCCGGGCTTCTTTCAGTTTTCGTCTACCAAATCCACTCACAAGGCTTTGGTCGGCCTCAGGCTATAGTAGAAGACAGTTGCCCAAGGTGTCACGCAGTGGGACTGAACCCGGAACCATGTGGTTCGTAAGCAAGCTACTTACCACACAGCCACTCCTACGCCTAGTACATTTTGGTACATTTTGTAAAAGAAAAAAAAAACCGATGGTTTGCAGTGGCCTACACAAATCCTGGCTCACAATGGCCTACTTCAATGGAAGATATGAAAATGGATTCTGGTCTAAATTCACGAAACATCAGCACTCAATTTTAAATGCTTGAATATTGTTTTCTGTTGATTAAGAACAACAGCCCATGTTTTTATGTAGTAATAAATGAGACATTCATTCGAAATTTAGGCCATTTGTCTTTTTTCTTCTTCGAAACGTATGTACATGAAGGGAAATTATATTACAAGCGGTGATACGAAATCGTCTCACGTTCTTGAAATTCCAAGATCTTACTTCTTGTAGCTCTTTGACACTCGCAACAAGTTATGTTATAATGTTATATTATAGCGCCATGACATTTAGTTATTTGATAAGCGAACAAACATGCATCAAAGTTACGTTAAACCTGCCATTTGTGAAAGGTAATAATATCAGGCAATATATGCACACACACACACACACACACACACACACACACACACACACACATACAGAGTCTTGTTACATGTAAGCCAGTTATTTAATAAATGTATATGTCTACTTGGCATTATGAAAGAAATATGAAAGGCCAGAAAATTATTTCAATGCTAGTCTCCCTCTAATAAATTATTATTTCCAAACTTAGACTAATTTATCTACTTTGGTTAATTTATAGCATTTGTGTTATAATTCTGTGTTATATAGAAACGTAGATTAATTTATAGCAGTTGTGTGAGGTGAGTTCTGTGAAATTGAGGACAGTGCTCAGCGTAAACTAGTCTGTGAAGTTGCTTCTATGTCCGATGCTTACTTACTTTATTTCACTAACATCAATAATGAATTTTAAGCATATACATTTCGTTATCCAATGAATTTCATTCTATGCGGGAAATCAATATAACAGAATTTGTAGATCCAGAGTAGCTGCTTAAATAATGCGTATTCGGGTTGTAGACGTAAGTGTTGTACGTTCAATCTTGGTTTATGCGTTTGTAACTGAGTGAGTCACTAATGTATGCTGGAAGGAATGTCTCCCATATGTAACGTGTTCGATTTGTAACATACTATGTGTAGTTAGCATTTTTAGAAGGCAGTTCATAGAAAGAATCCATTTTCAGTGATTTCTTAAAGAGGCGTGAATAAAGAATATTCAGATGGCAAGTATGTAAAATAAAAACATTGAAATGAATTCAGTAGTGTAACGAGCGCAAGCAAGTGGTAACAAGGATTAATCTTGCATATGAATGGGAACCAAATATATATGTATGCGAGACAGGAAAAATCGCATAACTTCATATAAACTGAAGTTTATATGAAGCAGAGTGGAAACTGATATCAATCAAATGAGTTGCGTGTAGTTGGTGGTGGACACAGAAAATATGACATGTCGAAGAATCCTCAACTAGCTTGAAACTGCCGCTTCGCTGCTGTACTGAGTTTCTTTCAGCTAAGGCAGATCACTGCCGTTTTATTCATACACCTCCGGCTCTGATTGGCTGGACTCTTCCACAGCACAACTGAAATATGTCACAGCAACAAACTAAATCTTTCTTGTCTCGCTTTACTACCCTCCTGTATACTCCAAGTCGATATAAACAAGAAAAAGGGAAAAAATGCAAAGCAAAGGAAGAAAAAATACAAAGCGAAATATTCCAAACAATGACAAAGGAAAAATACATTGCATACATGAGTAGTCACCAAATGTCCAAACACTGGAAAAAAAAACATGAATGTATTAAGAAAAGAAAACAAGCATGCAGAAAAGGTTAATAACAGGCACTGAGAGTCAGTTCATATACAAATAGTTTCACAAAGCCTCTCGGGCCGGTGGACACGACGACCGCTGCGAGTTGTTGTAACGTATCTTGGTGAAGATGGGGCGATGTTTGTGGGGAAGTGTGTGTAGGGGGTGTATATGTGAGCGGTGTGTGTGTGTGGTGTATATGGCTCCGTCTTATTCATACACCTCCATCTTTTATTGGATGGAATCTTCCACAGCACAACTGAACTATGCCATAGCAACAAAATAGATCTTTCCTGTCTCGCTACACTGCCTCTGTTAGAAAGAGACTACAATTTTCGTGGTTTAATCAATAGTTGCAGTTGAAAAATAAATGACTTCAGTTACCTGAAAAATTATTGGCAAAGTAGCTTTCAAAAATTTCTTCCTTAGTTTATTAAATTGCATAATAGTCATAAGTCATTTTAAGAATATTACTTCTGAAAACTTAACGTTTCAGCTAACGGAATGTTGAACTGATAGGCATCACGTCACACATTCTAAGGTTAAATTGCCGGGATCATGGACTTCTGTTGTTTGCAGATACGTATTTCTTGCTGTATTTCTTAAACTATGTTTATTTAAAATGGACAACAAAATCTTACCAAGCAAAGGCACGGTTGATGCTGACGGTAAACTGGATTCCAAAATAACCAAGAGTAAGAAAAACGCCACAAAAATGTTAATACCTAGAATATAAAACAAGTAAACAAACATAAATAATATAGTTAACATTAAAAAAATTCTAGACATTTATTCTTTTCATTTTGTAGAGAGCAACAATTCAAAAATTAAAACTTGTTACAAAAACAGAAAAAAATTAAAGTTCTTGCTTAATTAACGAGTGGAGTCATTTGGTTTTCCGTATCAGTATGAAGATGTTAGAAGTGATAGGAAAAATTTCAGCTTCCTACCAACATGAGAGGTTTACTTAGACCCCAGAAGCTCAGCTGGCAATTAGGTCAGCGACTAATTGATATTGACTGTGTGTAGGAGTCCCAAATTGCAGAAAAATCCTGGAACAACCAGGAACACATTTCCCGACATAGATTTGAAAATATATCTTAGCCTTTGAAAGAGTTACAGAAACCATGAGTGATTTTCTGAACATACTTGTCCAGCTCGCGTAAATGACACTGCAGAGAATATTAATGCTCACATCATTTAAGAGGAACCAGCCAAATTGAAATGGAACAAAACTGTTCATTATGCAGTTGCCGTTAATGATGTATCTAATAGAGATTCTCAATTCTCTTTAGTCCCCTGCTATTCCCTCTCACATTCTGAAACTGAAACTGAAATTAGAGGAGCCCATTATGCTGTCATTATATATAGATGCACGAAAATTCTGTACGTATAAACAAAAAGTTAGTGTGCCCTTTTATAACTAGTTGTACCAAGCGAGTAGCTGCTTTAATTTTATCTATTTCCCCCCATCTTACCAAATACGCTATTTCATTTCAAAAGCCTCCAGGTTTCAGTGTAACTGTCTTTTTCTATGACCATCAAGGACCTTCACGAATTGTTACTCGGCGTTGCTGGAATACAACTAACAAGTTTAGGATTCTATAATGGGTATTTCTATGTTGAACGCTAATGTGTTGAGACAAGCAGTAATCTTTCCATTAGTCCACCAAAGCGAAGAGTAAGATATGTTGTATTCCACCAGAAATCAAATTGGATAAAACACATCTCTGTTAAAATTTCTTTTGAATTCAAAGAAAATTTATAAAGAAAACAAAGTTGGCGTTTTCTTAAATCATAAAGTAAAAAATATCAATGAATACAGTCAAGAAAACACTTCTGAGAATCCCGAAAAAAAAAAAAACTTTTCACATTTATCTGCATTGCAAAAACAAAGTATATGCACATAAAATTGCATAAAAAAAATTCGTTATGTAAAGTCTTGTTATATATTTAGTCATTTAAGTCTGAAAAAAAAACGTTTCAAAATCATCTAACTATTTGCTTCACGAGTAATACCATCTACGTTGTATGAGTGTGTATTTGGAAACACGCACACACACACACACACACACACACACACACAC
>NC_068981.1:169030782-169035596 GCF_001194135.2 Octopus bimaculoides
ATATACATACACACACACACACACACACACATATATATATATATATATATATATGCGCAGGATTGGCTCTGTGGTAGGTACCTTGCTTACCAAACACATGGTTCCGGGTTCAGTCCCACTGCGTGGCATCTTGGGCAAGTGTCTTCTTCTATTGCCTCGGGCCGGCCAAAGCCTTGTGAGTAGATGTAGTAGACAGAAACTGAAAGAAGCCCGTCGTATATATATATCTGGGGTCGATGCGATCAACTTAGCCTCTCCCCCAATCTGGCTGGCCTTGTGCCGAATTTATTATTATTACTAATCCAACGTGCCACGCAATGGGAATGAATCTGGAACCATGTGGTTGGTAAGCAAGCTACTTACCACACAACCACTCCTGCGCCTATGTTGTTTATCTCTCATTGGATAGGGTAGCTCTTTTTGTTGATTCTATCTTAACAGAACAGTAAACTACACACACACACACACACACACACACACACACACACACACACACACACACACACACACACACAAACTGATTTGATGTTATATTAGTAATACAAAATATTGTTGAACATGTGGCCGCATTGCATATTTTTGTCGTTAACTCCTTACTTCAATATAAGTCTAGACAATACGTATCATAAATTTAGTAAAATAAAGAAATTTATTTAATATGCACATATTAAAACACTCATGAATCAAAAGTTTTGAAATTCGACGTTGAATAAGGAAAACAAAACAATAGAAGAAAAATATACAGTAAAATCAATAAATAAAATTCACATTACTTACCCAAAGCCATCTTGGCTGGGGATTCCGGAGGTATCCAGAAGAGAACCAATGTAAGAGTTGAAAGTAAAATGCACGGCAAAATCAAAAGATAGTTGTAAAAGGCCGAACGCCGCCTGACCTTAAGTGTAAAAGTCAGATCGAGATATGGCTCTGGACAGCAAGTATAATACTGTACATTTCGGCGGGCAGGAGCTTCGATTATTTCCCATGCATTACTGGGCATGTATTCAGACAGATCGATTTTGGTTAAGTTGTCCAGAAAATTAACATCCAGTTTGTTACCGTCGTACGTCCATGACCCAAATTTTAGAACACATTCTTGTTCATCAAATGGAAAATGGCTGATGTCTATAGCACATGAACTTTTGTAGATAACCTATAAATATAGGACGAAATAAAATGATGTCATCTTTTAGCAAGACATTGTTGACTTACGATAAAGTAAAATGGTTACGATTTTCGATTATAATTATTAAATAAAATTAGAGATTTCATAAGCACAAATCCACAACTGACACAAATATTGGTGGTCCTAAGAACATATTGTCTCTCTTGGATTGGGGTTCATAAAGTATTTAATACGGTTTTAACTTAACTTAATGCTTATAACAATAACACGTATTAACACAATATCGTTGATTTAGATTTATAGAAGAGAAAAGAATTTTAAATCGTTATTGTTTAATAATATAACAGCAGTTTCAAAGAAAGTAGAAACTCAGAATGCCGACTTTATTCACAGTAGAGAAATTGCTAAAAACTTACAACAGAATATAAAGCCTCAAAATCATCATCATTATCAACAACAACAACAACAACAACAACAACAACAGCAGCAGCAGCAGCAGCAGCAGAAACAGAAGCAGCGATTGACTGCAGGAACTCAGTATGTGATTGTTACTTCTTTTATCAACCCCTCGAGGCTGAAATGCAAATCAAGCTCCACAACATTCCCACTCTATCCCTAGAGCGACCTAATTGAATATCAAAAGGCTTTTAATCTTGCTTTCAAGCAGCTCTGTTAGTTACTACAACCGATAGCACCAATAATATAATTCTTTCTACTAAACACAGGCCTGAGATATTTTGGCGGTGAAGTGAGGGGTGGAGCTCGTCGATTATATTGCTCTCAGTAGTTGACTGCTACTTTATATTATCGACACCAAAAGAATGAAAGACAAAGTCGACCTCGGTAGAATTTGAAATAAAAAATTAAAGACTCAGAAAAAATGTCGGTAAGCATTTTTCCCGGCGTGCTCTAACGCTTCAGCCAGCTCGCCACTTTTAAGTTTTTCTGTTATTGACACTTATTCTGAAATTTTATGGAGAGTGGCTAGTCGATTACATGGCCCCCAGTGCTCAACATGCACTTATCGACTCTGAAAGGATGTAAGACAGAATCGACCTCCACATTTGAACTTAGAACTTAAAGCCAGAAGAAATACCGCTGAACGTTTTGTCCGTTGCATTAAAGATTCTACTAGCTTACTGCCTTATGATAAATAAATATAATCATACTGGCCCATACTGTGTGTTCATAATATTGACGAGAACAATATATTGGAAGTAATCTACTGAAATTCCTATTCCAAAACCAGGTTTCAAATCCTGATTGTACAAATTTCCCTTTATGTAACGTATGTCATAAATAGAAATGTAAGAACATTATACAGGCTTCCTTTCTCTCGTATTCAAATCGGATGTATTCTGCTTAGCTAAGAAATCAATTAATAAATTACGTTACTTTATTTTCGGAGAATATTCCGTTATGGATAGTGTGGTAGCTATTTTGGTCCCGGAGGTTTGTGACTGGCAGTTTAATTTCAATGGGTAATGGAAAGACCGCTTCTTTTCTCTGCATTATCAATGTTAGTGAAGTAAGCTGTCATAGCAACGAAATTTCACGTCAAGAATCCAAACTTTAGAGAGCTTTTTAAGATAATCTAATCTAAAGGGAGGGAATCTTGGAATTACGACTTCTTTTACCTTATCACAATATCTGTTTTCTTCGAGGAGAGAGAGAAAGAGAGAGAGAAGGGGAGGGAGAAATTTAGCAGCACGAATATTTCCAGAAATAATTATTGCTATATATTTTATTTGATCATTTTCGCCTATAAGTGATAGAATATTTCATTTTAATACCCTCCATTATTTCTTGCCTTTGTTAGAGAATCAAATATTTCTTCAGAACAACGTCAATAACTAGATCATCCATGTTCTATGTCATGTTGACATAACACATTGCAGACTTTTTATTTAAATTCATAGATCCAGTCTCCAGAAACATTTAGTAGCATCAACTAGAATGACCACATCGATATATACGTAAAACTGGTAATAAATTTACCATCTAAAAGAGAGTTACTAGGGTGAGCAGAAATAGTAGCGCTTGCGATTGAAAGCCGTTGTTATGTTGCGATTTTAAATTTCGATATATATTGTTAAAATGTGCAATACCCAGACATATACGAGTGTTATACTGTATGTAATCTAAACGCGGACATAACTTTTTATTTTATTGCCTGACAGGAATTTCAAATTCTATATGTTGGTAGGTCAGCTCTTTCACTATATAAATGTATTAATGCAACATAATTTCTATCAAAAGCAATGCATTTGCATTATTGTGGACCAAACTTTCGAATTCGCTTTGAAAGGGCTCAGGTATGCACTGCTGTGCCCTCTTCTCTGTAGCTATTTTCACCTTCTCTATGTCATGAAATCTTTGTCCTTGAAAACTGTCCATCGCTTGATCAAGCAAATAGAAGTTGATGGACGCCGGATCCATGATATACGATGTATGGGGAGGGGGCAATGGCAGGTCCAATTTGCCACTTGTCTGATATGTAGCCAAAGATGTATGAGGTCACTGTTGATAGCTTCCAGATTCTTGTTTGGTTCTTCTTTTTAATGGATTCGTTAATCATTTTGAGCGTCTCAATGTACTGCTTGCTGGTTACAGCACTATGACATTCCAGAAGATCAAGAAGAATGACTACCTTGTCATCGTCCCCACACCAAAAAATACAATTACTATGACTTCCTGTACCGTGTTTGGGCTCTTGCTATTTTTAGACCTTGTAGAAAAGGTGGGAAACCATTCCACGGACTGAGCTTTTCTTTCCGGATCATAAAGAAGCGCTCACGTTTCATGTCTTGTCACCAGATTGGAAAAAAAACAAAAACCTATCTTCATTGACTGCAAACCCTTTCAACAGATCAAAGTAGACCATCTCTATCTTTTAATCGATTGTTAGGTACCGAAGTACCCACTTTCACATACTTGCCAATACTCCAAATATTTCGCCACCTTCTGAAATGTGTTGCGACCAGAGGTGAGTTGTGCACCAAACACACAGATCCATCAGTGCATATTGCACTTGTCAAAGTTGTCCTCTTTGCAACAGCCTGCAGACTTCTATGGATGTCGGACAGCTATCATTCCCACTTCCTAAAAACTCAATGACATTATGCTGCTTCCGCTCAGAAACCAGTATTTGCATGCAATGAAGAAGAGGAAAAATAGTAACGTTGCTTTTGAGAATGAGTTACTCTACCAATATGAGCGAGCTGTTTGAATGACCTGTGTCTGTTAATAAAAAAGTAATGCCTACTTTTGTATTAATTTTATATAACCCTCGTATCAGCGGTGCCCATTCATTTGATTATACCACATCTACTTACAAAGCTTGTCTTTAGCTACATTTAGAACACAATAAATCATTCTGGTTATGGAGAAGAAAATGCCAAGTCAAACTTTAGAGGCTTTGAGCTCGAACATTAGAAGCTGAAAAACATTTATCTCTATAATCTGTCGAAGTTACCGCCTCCTCCCATTATTACAAGTGATCTAAACTAACCTGAGAATAATACCTTCCGACGTTATTCAACATTTTCTTTTAACGTTCTTCTGTTTTAGAAATAGTTTGCTTAAAACCGACACCGAACATCGATAGTTTAGTTTTCCCAGTCAAAATAACGTTCAGAGAGAAGTAAGGAAGAATGAGAGAGAGAAAGAGAGAGTGAGAGAGAGATAG
>NC_068981.1:169035608-169040608 GCF_001194135.2 Octopus bimaculoides
AGAGAGAGAGAGAGAGAGAGAGAGAGAGAGAGAGAGAGAGAGAGAAAGAGAGAGAGAAAGAGAAAGAGAGAAGGACGGAGAGAGAGAGATAAGGAGAGAGGGAGGAAAAAATCCCCGCGGAAATAACGATAAGACTACGAGAACGAAAGTATTGATTAATTTCTATAGCCCATTTCCAATTTACAGATGTAAAATGTCTGACACCATGTTTTATCTTTGTCAACATCCGTTTGGCATCAGCCTCGGTATTAGGCTGTTTGCAATTTCAGTCGTAACGGCATTCAGGCTAATTCAGCTTGTGTTACACGTAGCCGTAAACATGGAAGCGAATCTAAAATAAATCATTTATTCGTAACGTTAGCTCAGCTATTTTACTAGACTCGATCTATCTGTTTCTTCAAGAGAAGTTTACCACACAGTTTGCTGAATAAATCAACGTGGAACTTCACACTCACAACGCCGAACAAGTCTGCCAACAGTTAATAAATAATTATAGCCAGCAACAAACACAAAAAGAAACGATTATTGTATTTCGTACATGATTTCTGACTTATGCACAGTTTAGAGCAGGGGCCTAATGAAATACATTGTACCAGCTTGACTGGGATATATTTTATCGATGACAGACGGATGGGAGGCAAAGATAAAATTTGAACTAAGGCAGTGTAAAAAACTAAGTACATATTGTAAGTCTTTCGGCGCTCCTGTTGTTTCTGTTATCCACTAACCCTTTGTAATAATTACTAGTGACATCGTGGAAATTCCACAGAACGGAGAAGATTAAGAGAAGTTATCTCAGAAAGAAACAATGATTTGCATTTATATCTTTATTTTGCTAAGTTAATTCACTTTCAGTCACAGTAGTATATTATAATCATTTTAAAAATTCCTTCTGATAAGCACTTTATACTTCTTCAACAAACTTTTTAACCATCTAATTCCCCTCTTCATGTGTTTAACATTTTTCTTTCTCTTCACCCCTCACTTCAACTAACCACGTGAATGGCGGCATAATGCATCGGTTGGCTATCTACCTCTTCCTTCCTTCCTTCCTTCCTTCCTTCCTTCCTTCCTTCCTTCCTTCCTTTTTTCTTTCTCTCTCTCTGTCTCTCTCTCTGTCTCGCTCTCTGTCTCTCTCTTTCTCTCTCTCTGTCTCTCTCTTTCTCTGTCTCTTAATGTAACTTCCTCCATTGTCCATCTCATCTAATCTCATCTCTCATCTCTCTCTCTGTCTCTCTCTCTCTCTCTTTAACCTCACCACCAGAACATTAACCTCTGCTAAACATTGTATCCTAAACATATCGCTTTCTCTTTACCTTTCCCTCCCCACCTTACAGCACGTTGTTAACACTTCTCCTTCCCTCTTTTGTTTCACCATCTTTTTCTCTCACCTATCGCCTCTGCCTTCAACTAACCACGTGACGCATTTGGCCTTGCTATGCATATTTCTCCTATTATTTCTCACGTCTTTCTTCTCTACTCACACTCCACTCCTCTCTCACTTTTGCTCTACCTCTCACTCACTCCACGCCCCTTAGTAACTAAAGCATAACGGGTGAATGAACAAGTAAATTATTATATAGATTTCTATGAAAGGGACACGGTCATACATTCTTGGGGAAAGGCAATAGAGTGGTCATTCTCAAGACCGCCAATAAGAAAACAACTCAGGTTATAGGTGAGCAATTTAAGCAAGAGTCCTGTTCTGAAGATGTTGATAAGCTTTTCTGAAGTCATTAGCAAAAACATTGCTTAACCGGAGTTCTCAAGGGTGAAAGACTAATGGTGCGTGGCGTATAGAAACAGTTCTCAAAAGCGAAAAACTCATGGAGTGTGGCATATAACAGCAAGAGACCATACTAATGGTTAAGGAAACGAATTAAAAGATTCAAGTGGGTAGTTTATTACTGTGTTGGCACTCCGTCGCTTACGACGTCGAGGGTTCGAGTTGATCTGATCAATGGAACAGCCTGCTCATGAAATTAACGTGCAAGTGGCTGAGCAGTCCATAGACACGTGAACCCTTAATGTAGTTCTCGGGGATATTCAGCGTGACACAGTGTGACAAGGCTGACCCTTTGAATTACAGGCACAACAGAAACAGGAAGTAGGAGTGAGAGAAAGTTGTGGTGAAAGAGTACAGCATGGTTCGCCACCAACCCCTGCCGGAGCCTTGTGGAGCTTTAGGTGCTTTCGCTCAATCAACACTCACAACGCCCGGTCTGGGAATCGAAACCGCGATCCTATGACCGCGAGTCCGCTGCCCTAACCACTGGGCCATGGTGCCTCCGCAATTTACTACTATTGCAGAATTAAATTTCTTAGCAGCTCATGGATTTAGCCACTATATTGTTTCTTCTCTGAAGGATAAGTCTCTGTATCGTTAGACGTTTCACTCCGCGCAACAAATCGACTCGCTGGAATTCACTATTATCTAGGACATTTAATAGGTTAACATTATCGACGTAGCTCCTTCAGATTCCAGATCATTCCTTATCTGAGAAGTGACTGTTAGTTTGTATATTGTTGTGTAAGGATGACAAGTGATGGCAGAGCCAGCAGAGGTGTAACTTAGAATTTATCGGTTTGGAGACTATACACAGACTATCTAGGAGAATATATGGAGGCTATATAGTAAAAATCACTTAGTTTAATGAGTTATTCGTATCTTCTATCTCATCACCCGTTAGAATATTCACATATCAATGAACAGATCGCCATAGCTCGAATGATAGTAATAATGGCCACAATTACCGAACAATGCATCGAATAAATTATTTTCTAATAAAAATATATTCTCAAAGACACCTCCGAGTGTTCAATGTCTGCAGATAAGTTTAAAGATGTTCATACTTTTCAAATATTGCTCTTTAAACAGATAGTCAAAATATTTATCCCTTTGTTAGTCTACTAGTGATAAACTAGTATTTGTCACGTTTGATTTCTTTCTCATAATAGAACATTCAGATTATTTTCATTTCATTCACTTTCTTTTATAGATACTTCACTCGGAATCACTGTTGCTTTAAGCTACCGAGTAAGATAAATGGATTTCATTTGAAAAGTACATTCAGCTTAATAGTACGCACTACTACAAACTTCGGGTAGCAAATTTTACAACGTTTCAGAAAATTCCATAACGCCTACAATAATATTTATCTGAATTCGTTGCAGCATGCAAAATATGTATTATTCAATAAATAAAGAGTAAAAATTCCATAAATTAACATCAATAATGATGATGATGATAATGATGATGATGATGATAATAATAATAATAATAATAATAATAATAATAATAATAATAATAATAATAATAATAATAATAATAATAAGGCTTTCAATGATATGAACAATCATAATCGCTGTTTTCTTTATTTGCCACGCAAGAAACAGGTATATAAAATTTAATACACAAAGAATTAACATTTTTCAATTCTATATAGCTAGATATGCACATATGCATGTGCCTATGTATGTGCTTTTGTATGTGCAGATTTATGTGCCTATGTATGTGCACATCATTTTACATTTGATGTAATGTTTACATTGCTTAATTAAATGGAGTCGCATGAAACGATCGTACTGCATTAACATTGGATATCCTTGTTCCTTATTTTGATATATATATATATATATATATATATATATATATATATATATATGTGTGTGTGTGTGTGTGTGTGTGTGTATACATACATACATACATAACGTTGTGTGTATATATTTAACTGGGTCTCAGAATTTTGCGTTACGGCTTATTGAACCGGTTGTGAAAATTTGTTAATGTTCACGTTTATATAGAGAAAAATGAATAATTCACTTAGAGTTAAAATGATAGTATATACAGTTTTGAAGAGTAAGATCCAGAGATCATGGTTAAAGTTTCGTGAAGTGGGGGTGAATGGGGAAACATTGACAGTGAAGGAAGGATATGGATGCTCAGCGAAGCTGTAGAATTGAGATTATATAGATAAGCTAGAGGAAAATTACTACGAAAATGGCAATAATATTTTTTTTTTGTAGTCTATATTTATATGTGCTTACTTTTGCGTGTAGGTATTTTAAATCTTATCTGTATAAATGTGTGTATCTGTCGATGTTTCTATGTGCTTATTTATTTTTGTATGGTTGTGTGCTTTGGAACATACGTGGGCGTGTTTGTTTATATGTTGTCTGCGATATATTATTTATTTGTGTGGATTATTCTGAAAAAAAAAAAACAAAAAAAACTTGAAGCGTAATACATGACGAATTAAATGAATAGTCATATACGATTTAAGCTTAAAATTTCTCTTCATATATGTTTTATGTTGTTTATAATTTAATTAAATATCTACCCATATATTTAGTAATATTTTGTCTGCGAATTATTAGATACATACATGTAGTGTATGTATTTTGTGTTTGTATGACTATATGTATGTTATTATGCTATGAAGGAAATGTTTGTATGGCTATATGTGTGTTTATATGTATATTAAGATATTTAATTGTGTGCCTTTTTACAAAACATGATAATGTATTAACTTAGTTATTGAATGTTTAAAATTTTTAAGTATTGCAAGATATATAACTTATGATATATTTTATGTATTTCTATTTTTACATTCCTATTTATCACTTAGTGGTTGATATATATAACTGTATTATGAAATGCTAAATATACACGTAGTAAAATAAAATGATCTATAATATATTAATTTTAGTATCTTCTCTAGAATTTATGCTCAGGAAAAATGAATGAAAGATTATACAAACATGGTGGACAAATGAAGTACTTCTGTATGTTTGTCTTAAGCTGAGTGTCATATTACAGCAGACTTGCATGACATATCTGCTTTACGTATGATACACAGATTACTATTTTAAACTAATACTGCTTCTGGTACACACAACGTGTTTTTATCTAGGGCTGCTAGGTAATTTCAGTACCAGCGATTTTCAATAATCCCTATCATATGTGTCAGTGTCTTCGGATTTTGTCTTAACATGAGATT
>NC_068981.1:169042748-169043630 GCF_001194135.2 Octopus bimaculoides
ATATATATATATATATATAAGAAATTAAAAAAAAAGGAAAATACACACACTTTACATAGTTTTAATATAATTTTTAATATATCGACCGGTTTCGCTTTCGCTATTTATGATATTATGGTTTACTTATATGAATATGTATTTTCTTAAGAAGAAATTTTGTCCATGTTGTGTGTGATGATATTTACGAGTGAATGGCTTCACAAGTAGAAGAATCAGGGGAGGTAATTGGTTATCGTTATTATTGCTGTTGTTGTTGTTGTTGTTGTTGTGGGCAAGGGAGATAACTGTTCAGCTTTCGGTAAGGGGAGGGGAATATATGTGTACACACACACACAAAAGAAAAAGCGGTGAGTGATGTAATCGTGAATTGAAATATGTAAATGAAATATTTCAATTCACGATTACATCACCGCCTTTTCTTGTGTTTTTTTTGTGTGTGTGTGTACACATATATTCCCCTCCCCTTACCGAAACCTGAACGGTTATCCCCCTTGCCCACAACAACAATAATCAGGATAACCAATTACCTCCTTTATTCTTCTACTTATGAAGCCTAAACAGTCTAGACTGTTGATTAACAGCCGAGTTAAGATGGTATTTTCTTGTTCTCCTATTCTTGCTTTTGCACACATCTACAAAATGACTTTCTAAAATAAAATTCCATTATGCAGCTGAGGAGTACATATTCATTGCACATCTTATGTGGTGTTCTCACTACATAAATAAATTAAGTTTGTACGAAACGTACGTACTGCTATAACCTATTGAATTTTGTTGTTTTCTTCAAATTTTATTCACCAAATCTCTTGATTTTGTTTTTGGTTTTACCCTACCAAATTCTGGTGCCTCAAACATTTTAAGTACCACATTTAATCTTTTGAT
>NC_068981.1:169044839-169046334 GCF_001194135.2 Octopus bimaculoides
GCTATATCAGGTGGAGGAGAAGAGCCATGCAAGGAACGTGAAGAGAGCACAGCATAAAGACGGAAAATCACGGTGGTGCTCCAGCATGACCGCAGCCACTTGGCTGAAACCCATAAATAAATAAATATCTATATATATATATATATATATATATATATATATATATATATACTCACCACAAATGTATGATATTGATTTAAGACAACGACGATAAAAATAATGAAGCTAATGACTGCACAGCAAAGAAAATTTAAAGCTCTTCAAGCGACGCCTCTTTTTCAGGTGCTTTAGGGGTTCTCGTATCTTCGTGCAAGGCTTTCTTGGTGGGCTTGAGGAACATTGCGATGGGAAGTTGCTGTCATTGTTTTTTCATGGTGGTGAGGAGAGTTATACATGTCTGCTTGGAAGAATCGATGGCATTTTTGAATTGAAGAGATCGAACCATATATGTATCCCCTGCATCCGCTTTCCTTTGCAATTCCTTTGCTGTCCTTAAAAGGTCGGACAGATGTTCGATTGCTAGGTCCAGCTCATCCTCCTCTTCCTCTAGATCTGGCGCCTCCTCCTCCCTGGCAGACTTCGTTAACTCCAACAAATCTTCGTCTGTCAGGGTTTCAGAGTAGCCATCGATGAGGTCGTTGACCTCACCTTGCGTGATGTCATCAAAAACTTCGTCACCAGGTACCTTTGCCAGTTTCACCGCATTCTGGACAGCCTCTTGCTGAATATCTTCAGGTGAGAAGCCCTCGCAGTCCTGGACACTCTATGGCCACACCTTCCAGCATGCGATGACGGTTTCATTTTCATGTCTTTAAGAGCAGCGTGGATGACTTACAGGCATGTTGCGATCGTGAAGTTAAGCCAGTACTCCTTTACGTTGAAATTCTCGTCCGAATCCATTGCGTCCACATGGTGTTGGAGAGAGTTCCGAGTGTAAAGTGCCTTGAAGGCACGAATAACGCCTTAATCCATAGTCTGGATGATGTTGCACGCACAACAGCTGGCCAAGAAAGATAGATCAGGCTTGGCCGAGCGCTGGTCACGTGGGAAGAGAAGAGAGAGAGAGAGGTAGAGGCAGAGGGACTTGTCCTTCTGCTTCTACCTCTCTCTCTTCAAGCCTGATTTTTCTTTCTTGGCCAGCCGTTGTGCGTGCAACATCGATATTCCTTCATGTGCCTGTGAAATCTTGTATCCCTGCCGTAAGTCTTTGTTTCCACACACGCCAGCTTAATTGAATTCGTCCTTAGTCGAAAGACACCTGCTGTTATGTCCTGCTATTATTTTAAATGTATTTGTGTACCATTGTTCGTTTTTTTTTACCGTCCTTGGTTTTGTATACATTCGCTGCTTTCTTCCAAGGAATCTAATGCTCTTAGCTTAGTTTTTCCTTGGGGCTGGCCAGATTGGAGAAATCTCGAGTATAACCAGCTGAAATTGCAAAGATAATCTGGTACTCGACTGAGGAAAGAAAACTCCGAATGACCTGTCCTTGTTT
>NC_068981.1:169046344-169047314 GCF_001194135.2 Octopus bimaculoides
ATATATATATATATATATATATATATATGTTGTCTTTGTGATAAAACTCAGCAATTAGGCAAAAGGACTATAAAAGATATTGGAAAATTAAAATGTATGCGGTAGAACAGAATCCTTATTGTAGAAATGTCTTAATTTTCGTTCAAAGTCGAAGTGAATTGTAGCACGAAAATTACGATTAGATTGATAAATCCCACGAAAATTGATACTTGAAAAATTAACAAGTGTATGATAAGGTAATTCCTAAAATAATGGAGGCACTTGAAGCTATGTAATGCTTTTCCCATATATCATCATAATATTAGTAAATCGTAAAAATTTGATATTAGAAATACTCTGCTGCTTATTCTAAGAACATTATTTTGTCGAATCAACAGCTAACATTAAACATTTAGACATCGGTAAACTTTTTATAACACAAAGCTGTATAAAACACCTAGACCACTTGTACATAAAAAAAAAATCGTTAAATTCTCTATTTAATTTTAGCATCGGTCCCAAACACTCAGCAGAAATTAGTAATATTAAAGGTTTGTTTTCATCGATTAAAATAAAATGTTCTCACATAGGAGCTCGATTATGGGCAGAAGTACAGTATTTGCATAACGGTAATCCACAAACGAATGACAGGATCCATCTTTTTCTTTAGAACGATTCAGGGATCTATTTTAAAACGGGGGCCACATTTTTCATTAATGTTTTACGTAGTGTTTTTGGTACGGAAAGACTTTCAAACTTCGTATACTTATCTATTTTGTGTTATAGAACAGAAAAATATTTTTGTATTCGAATTTATTTCATGTAAAAAATTGTCTTATTTCGATAATTTCAACCAATCACTGACAAGTATTCAGTTGTTTACAGTTACTCCTTTGGCTGATTAAGCGATGTAAAGCGTATTTAATCTCCATACCTTCGTTTTATTTGCTTTTTTCATTTTAAATTTGCTTTAGCCCTAACCCTAACCCTA
>NC_068981.1:169048258-169051141 GCF_001194135.2 Octopus bimaculoides
ATATATATATATATATATATATATAGGCATGAGTACGTGCCTGTATGTGTGTTTATATATGTTTGTGTGTGTGTGTTTTCCACCGAGGGAGTTCATTCGTATTGGAGAGGTTGTGCTTGGTTAGGATGAAGTCAACCTTTATTGTGCAGTGGAATAAATCTGCCACGTAACCGTGTCCTATATGTGACCAACAACCATTGGTTGTTTATATTCAGAAATGGGGGAGAACATCTTTACCAAATAGACCGCACTTTTTATATCCCTAGTTAAGGTTGAAATCTAATATTTTCATATCATTATCAACAGGAGCAGTAATCTGGCAGAAGCGTTAGAGTTTCGAAATAAATTCTGTGCAGTATATATTCCAACGCTTAAGCAAATTTCGCCGAGGTCAAATTTGCTTTTCATTCCTCTGGATTCTATATAGTGCAGGGCCAGTCAAGTATTGGGTTGAATGCAATCGATTAGCTCCTGTACACACAAAACAGCGGCCTTGTGCTTAAACAAGAAACCATTCTTAAAATAGTATTTGAAGTGGTACTCAGCAGAATCGTCAAAGCTTCGGAGAAAATGAAAATGACTCGCTGTATTTTGTCACTTTTATTTTTTCAGGCGTTAAGTTTAAATTACATCAAGGTCAACATTGCATTCCTCCTCCTTCTCCTCCTCCTCCTCCTCCTCCTCGTCGTCGTCGTCGTCGTCGTCGTCGTCGTCGTCATCATCATCATCTTCAACCTCCTGAACATTACTGTCTCGATCCTAGGATTCATAAACCCGATTTCCAGGTGTCCATGGCATCCGTAGCGGGGCTACTAAATTACAGCTGAGTGGGCTAGAACAACGTGAAATAAAATGTTTTGCTGAAGAACACAACACACCGGGGTCAATACAATAAGGTATCAACCAATTACTGAGTAGATATAATAGATTAACTCCCCTCGAAATTGCTGGCCTTGCGTCTAAATTAAATACAATATTTTTTTTGTATAAATTATCTGATATGTAATTTTTCTTCCTGTTTTAAATAAGCGGAATATTCAATTATTGAACAGATTTAATACTTTAATGTTCATTGTAAAGCATAGGGTATAGGCTCGATTCCAGCTAAAGTTTAGTCTTCTGTATTGTATAGTCAACTTTTTTCCTTCTTCCATCATCTGTGTTTATTTTCAATGTAAAACAGAATGTAAGGGTTCGAATTTTTTAAATTTCCGTGTTTTCTATTGTTTCTGTTTCCCCTCATCCGTAGAGGTACGTTTAGACATCTTTATATTTTGTATATACCGCTCTTGGAAATTAAGTTTATGTTACTAATGAATTATTGACAAAGTAAGACTTTCAACATTATGTTTAAACTTACCAAGGCATGTAGGACTGCAAAAGTGTCGAACTAGATGTTTTGTGGTAATTTGTTCCTGTCCTTTTTATTTTGTGTACATGGCCGATTTATACGGCACACTTAAAATCTGACACTCGGTTTAAGACAACTTTGGTTGTTTTTAGAGGAATCCACTATGTCGCAAGAATTCGATCCAGCTTCCAGTTTGACGATATCTTTCTACTAGGATCAGAATCTCTGTAACAGGTTATGGGTACTGCTTTATCGAGTGATTTTAAAATAATAAAGCACACAGAGCGATACAGTAGAAATGGAATGAAACATAAGAGCGAACAGAAATTTCTGTATCTATCATGCTCGCCGCAATCAGTAATATTCAAATCTTTTTCACCGAAGAAATTCATTCAAACTGCTAAGGGTTTAATTTAGGAAATATTGATGAAATCAACCCCTTTTGAGCACTGAAATTAATCTATTGCAACACAAGGTCCTATATCTGCCCAACATCCAAAGGCTGTTTGCAGTCAGATATGGTAACCAAATTCTACGATTTAAAAAAAAAACCTTCTATACAATAGGATAAGTAGATCTCAAACACGAGATAGAGTTTACTTTAACTTACTGTTTTGTAAGCTGTAGAATACTTAGATGTTTTTGGTGCGATTCGAGGTTGACGAGAGGATAGAAGTAATTAGATTTTTTCTTTGATTAAAGATTCATAAGGGTGCGTTAACTCCGGTCTTGCAAGCTCTCGAGATTAAGAATAACTAATTCATTTTTATAGAAAAAGAACTATGACAAACAAAGACATTTACATAATTAAGCAAGGTTGATGGCTGATGATTAATAGTTTTTTCACTACACAGCTTGCGTCTCCGCGCGCTCGCGCACACACAAACACATCTTATCTTTTACTTATTTCAGACATTAAACTGCGGCCATGCAGGATCAGTGTTCTGAAATAGTTTTAGTCAAATGAATCAACTCCAGTATTCATTTTATAAGTCTGGCATTTATTCTAACGGTCTCTTTCACCAAACAGCTAAGTTACGAATACATAAACACACCAACACCAATTGTCAAGCGGTGGTGGAGGAGAGACAGATAGACACACACGCACACACGCACACACACAAACACACACGTATATATACGACGGGTTTCTTTCAGTTTCTCTCTCCTTATAGCTACTCACAAGGTTTTGACTGACCCAATTCAATATTAGGAGATACTTGCCCAAACGTGTCACGCAGTGGGACTGAACCCAGATCTATGTGGTTGGGAAGCAAATGTCTTAGCACCCAGCCACACCTGCGCCCAAAACGTCACACCATATGTATAATATATAAATATATACATATATATATCTATATACACATATGAATATATTTATACACACATATGCACACACACACACACAGACACATATATATATGAAGATACCTATACACATATCTATACACTACACACACATACACTACACACACACACACACACACACACACACACACACACACACACACACACACACACACACACACACA
>NC_068981.1:169051191-169055586 GCF_001194135.2 Octopus bimaculoides
ATATATATATATATATATATATATATATATATATATACATATAAAAAATAGTACTCGAATATTGGAGGTAAAGTAATATGCTTTATTAGTAGAGTGTATAAGAATGTGAAAGACGGCATGGTGCTCTCCTTGTCCATCTTTTGACCTATTCTCGTTATTAACATCATGCACTTCATGACGTTATTGGCATAACACCTTTCATCTTTCGTTTACTACTACTACTACTACTACTACTACTACTACTACTACTACTACTACTTGCTTATTTTTCGTCTTTATCTGCTTCTTCCTCACTTCGTTCCTCTCCTCCAGGCTCTTAATACGGGAGGGCCTGATGGGATATCGGATTACTGTTCGTAGGTTTTCTGTTTCAATTTACCAGCGGCTGTTTCACTGTATCTTCAGTTTGTCTGGCTGTCAGAAACAGGTGCGATGCACTGGTGTCATTTCCTTCTAGCCAGAATGGTATTTAATGATTTCTGATTTAGATTTCCGTTCTGACACTGAAGCAAACCACCGCGTTTTTAATTAATGCATTTTTTAAAGGTTTATAAACTTTATGGATATTTTTCATGTTTATTTTTCTGAAATTCAGCCGGGAGCAATAAATAATTTCATCAAAAAAGATAGTTCTCTTTGCGTACTCTCATGAAACAATCCATAATTTGAAGAGAGTCGGAGGCGCTTTAATACACATATAATTTATGCTGAGGGGTGCCTGGATGTAGTCAACGAAGGGCCTCTATATGTGGTCATTTGATTTGCTAGAAACAGCAGCCAATTTGCCCTAAATTTACACTGCCTTGTTTTTACTTCTTTGTTTAGAATTAGCATATGTGATAATAGCTGAATAAAAAAAATTGAAAAAAACTCCCAATAAAACAAAGACCATGGTTGATAGGGGAATTAAAGCAGGGTTAAAAAAGAACAACAACAATACTGAATGTCAGACGCATCAGATATCTTGTTAAGTTGTTGTCGTCGTCACTCTTCCTGTCAGTGAAGCAGTCATACTTTTCTCCTTCTACCTTTTCTTCGTCTGTCTTTCTTCTCCCCTTCTTATTACCATGGTTCACAGTTTTTATTTAAATAATTATGGATATAAGTGTGAAACGAAAGGACTCTAAATATAATACAAATACAAATAAAATTATACAAGTAAAATACTTACTAATTATAAAGTTTAAAGTCAGGTTTCCATACTTTATCTTGGTGGATTCGTACGTTCGTCACACCGCCATATTGCGCTGGATCCCAAACAAGAAACTCATCTTTCCAAGCCTGTAATAGATTTATACATTATATATACTTATCATTCAGTTGATAATAATATATTTAGAATTTCCTATGCAAAAGCTTTCAATGCAAATTACCATTTCCCTTAATAAAGGAAAAAATAGTTGTGTGTCGAATATATGAGTTCGACAGAACGAAAGATAACAGAGTTTGCTATGAATGATTAAAATGAATACATATTTATTCTCGTTCGTTAGTTGCTCTTTGAGTATGTTGTTAAATAATAGTTATATTACTAGCCCTTTGTGTGTGGTGTGTATATATATACATCCACACAAACACACACACACACACACACACACATACACACACACACACACACACACACACACACACACACACACACACACACACACGCACATGTTGGGTTATCTCATAAATAATGCGTTTTTTTTCAATTGCATGAACTAAATGTCGGAGGGAGACGGGATAAACTACCTGCATCAACTTGCTATAAAAGCAGATAGTAATTGTACCTTGTGCTTATTCTGAGTGCATGTTTCGAAGAGTAATTATTTCAAAGCTATAATGTAAATTACAAAGGAGCATATTCGGCATATTTTAGTTTATGAGTTCGATAAAGGCAACAACGCACCGGAAAGTGTGAGGAATATTTATGCAGTATATGGGGGTCGGACAATAAGCGTAAGCTAGTGTCAACGGTGGTTGCAGAAATTCTGAACCGGAAACTACGGTCTAGAAGACGAGCCTCATCCTGGAAGATCTCTAGAGCTCGAACAAAATCTCATCGTAACTGTTGAGGAACTAGAAGAGAAGCTGATAGGTGCTGTCCTTCCTACCCACCGATGAAATCATCAAATAAATATGACATCTGAAGTATTCTTAACTTTATATTTAAGCGGCCAATATTACTCGCGCAAAATGCTAAAAATTACTAAAAAGATGTCTCTTTTTGTAATTTCTTCAGTGTTTCCACATTTATAAGACACTAGACATAGATTACACTTGGAAATAATAAGATAAAAAGTGACGTGTAGAAAAAAATCGTAATATCGTAAACTGTGAACTTACATATCTGTCCCAAACACTCAATTTAAGAATTTGATTCTTTTCATCGAGGTCCATAATTTGTATAAGTTGTATGCTAAACTTAACAGACACTGGCATGGAACTGTTACGAACTGGACGACCGTCAATTCCACGTTTTTCGTACAGAAGCAACAGATCCCTTATGATTTTCTTTTCGTCAGGGATTTCAATGGGAGCTGAAAATAGAGACAAAACATATATATTGGAAAAAAAGGAAAGGAAAACAACGTAAAACAAACAGTTATCACAGAATAAAATAAAATCAATGGTTTTGGTAACTTTAATAGAAGAGAAAATTTTCTGTTATTAGCAATGCCATTCTATTCAATCGACGTGGAGGTCCGAAATTTCCAATATCTGTAAAATTCAAATCTATGTCTTGAAGAAAAAAATACATAAGGGAAATTTATCTGTTAAAAAAAGGAGATGTTTGTAGCCGGAGTGCGACTAACCTGGGGCTAAACAAAACGAATTATCAATAGTGTAGATAGGAACTGTATGATGTAGACGACTTTATCAATAAAAACAAATGGAGTATTCTAATATTTAAATAGCTCTAGTCTAAAATTGAAAATTAATTACAATTTCGACTTAAAAGGAATTCATCTTTTGACATAATTGCTGGTCAAGCATTCAGAAAAGCGCCATTTGATATTTATGTGTGTGTGTATGCGTATGTGTATTATATACGTATATCACATACACATAATGCACACAGTCACACACATACATACACACATTCTGAAAATTGAATTAGTGTAAACAGAGCAATTATAATATGTAAGATCTTTCAGAAAGCCTCTGTTTTAATCTAACTTTCAATGATCTATCCTGACTTGTTAGTTAAAAGCCGTCTCTCATAAGAATTCGAAGAATTTAGAGAATATATAAAGATGCATAAGCGAATCACTAAATAACACAGTATGAATATATTGATATTTTGCGACAAATTCTGTATGCACACGAGAAAATGGTCAAAAAGGAGTAACAGCTAAAAGACTATACGTGTAACTGTATTGGTATAACATTTCTAATTCGATAGTCTTTACTAGAAAAAAACAATGGGCGAAAATTCATATATGATGTTGATAATAATTTGTTCGAATTTCAACCAATCATATTCTCAGCTTTTGAGGGCTAAAACTACTTCACATTATTTTTGCTTTCGAATAAAATAAACATATGCATTCGTCTTCTGCGGTATTTGATTTGAATGAATGCATGTCATGATTCGTAATATTTCAACTAATGTTTCGCAGCGTAGTTCGCCTCCTATTGTCATCACAAACAATCCATATCACATATACACCGTTATATATTTATGGAGTTATTTTTGTGTTATTTTTGTTACTTTTAGTTTTCGTTCTGGTTCATTGTTAAAAGAGCACATATCTGAATGTCATCATTTCAAATTAATCGGAGATTAAGACTAATTTGAGATTAAGACATAATTTGAGATTAAGACTCATTTCTCAAATGTGTCTTTTCTTACTTCACATAGGGTGAAAAGTGATTTAAAAGAAATTTGGGTGATACTTCTAGGCGGCCAGTGAGCGAGCAGAATGCTGTGCTTCTTACGTTTATGCATAAAAATATTGTATTATGACCAAAATACTGCGTAGTTTAAGACGAAGCTTATCTGACGATCCTGGATAATTTGTACGAAATGACTTTTATGTGGAAGAAGTTATCGCACACATATTATACAAGCCCAAATATTAATTATGTATAAATATGTATATATAAACACACACACATACATTCATAAATCCATAGATACATATATACATTCATACACACATATATACATTCACAGATTCATGCATACATACATACATACATACATACATATATATGATATCAAGGCAGGGCTAACCAAGATCAAAAACGTTTTCCAAGACATTCCTAGGGACACAGCGAGGTAAGTATGCACCAGGGCGGCTTCTTTGAGTAAACCGTTATCTCCCAGCCTTAATCTAGTTGATAACTTTCGTGTTTTAAAATACTTCAATTTTTGTCTGGGATATTATGTTTTCTTTTCCTTTTATG
>NC_068981.1:169056187-169057395 GCF_001194135.2 Octopus bimaculoides
ACATATTAACACATCCCTTGGATTTTTACCACTTCCGAAATTCTGCTCGCTGTAAAACATATATAGCCCGCACCTCATCTACTTCATTCTTTAACTTTCATATATATATATATATATATATACATATAGAAAGAGAGAGAGAGAGAAAGCGATAGAGAAACAAAGAGAGAGTGAGAGACAAATAACTGTACATATGGAACAGGAAAGTACGAGGAAATAATATATATATATATATGTATATAATATATATTTTAATTTCTGTGTGGGTGACAAGGTGTTTGGATGCACATGTGTGCGGTATGTGAATGTGCTGGAGAAAATGAATTCAAACATTCATAAAGATATATGCCTCGATTGTACACGACATCTAGTTTCCAGAATCTATCACACTTCTATCAGCATTAGCAAACAGGAAAGTGCAGCAAAAAAGAAAACAACAATCAAAACAAAAATGAAATGAAAAAGACAAAGAAAATCATTTATTTCAAACACACACACACACACACACACACACACACACACACACACACACACACATGTATTTCTTGTATTTTTAATTTTCCGCAATATTCCCATTAAATTGTATACATTCAAAGATTATATTTGATTTACAACACTGACAATTTGTAGATGATTATCTTTCCCTATTATCTATTATAAAATTCTAGTAAATGGTTAATAAACTATTAGGAGAATTAATGTGTTTTAGCAAAATACGTACAGTGTTTTCGCGCTGGATAATACATATACAGTACAATGATATAGTAATACACTAATGGATTCCAAACTTAAGTTTATTTGATATAATGAAAGAAAATAACCCTGGCCTGCTCATACCACTTACTAATCGAAAATAGCCGCCATACTTACAGACAATACATCGTCCACAATCGTAACACGTTAATATAGGTAATAATCAGTGTTTTCTTTTTTTTTGCTTTATTAAAAATTTTGTTTATCGTTAAATCATATATGCTAGCTCTAAGCCATTGAGAAATATTCCGTTCTAACATGGATTCTACAAATGTGTGTATGTACACACACACACACACACACACACACAGACACACACACACACACACACACACACATACACATGTACACACAAACACGCATGTACACACACACACGCATGTACACACACACACGCATGTACACACACACGTATATATATATGTACGTATGCATACACACACACTCACCAATAC